>NC_142944.1:55108108-55200608 GCF_046866305.1 Octopus bimaculoides
TAGAAACCGGTTCTTTCTCTGTTGGGAAGAAATCTTGAAATAAAACTGAATAATGACATACATACATGTAATATTTCAAAATTTCCACTGCTGAATACAATTTCTTTTCAAGTAACGAAGCAAATCTATCTAATACTCTCTCTCTCTCTCTCTCTGTATATATATATATATATATATATATATATATATATATATATATATATATATATATATATATATATATATATATATATATATATATATATATATATATATATATATATATATATATATATATATACATATATATATATATATGTATATATATATATATATATATATATATATATATATATATATATATATATATATATATATATGTATGTATAACGACGTGGAATACGATATAAGAAAACATGAAATACGAAGGCAATCTTGAGTATACGAACAACGAGAGAAACAAATGGAAAACAAGACAAGTAATATAATGAACGACCCTTCATCAGTTGTCGGCTGTTTATCTACTCCATGTTTCGAGCAATTCGTGACAATACGTTCTTCGAGAAACACCTACGCCCTTGAAACAAAATAAAATTTGGAATTTGCGGAGGGTCAATGTTGGTAACACAAACAGAACCAAACGAAACGAACACAAACATCGTGGGCATTTAGGCCAGACGAGGTAGCGAACGCTGGAAGCATATTCTTTGATAAGAGAAAAGATAAGAGAAGAGACACATAAGAATGAATCTGGAAGATAAACAGCTGATAACAGATGAAGGGTCATTCTTTGTATTACTTGTCTTGTTTTCCATTTGTTTCGTTGTTCGCAAATCCAAGTTTGCATTCGTATTTCGTGCAGTCTTATTTCGTAATTCATTACGTTTTCGTATTTCATGTTGTTTACGTTTTGTGACGTCGTATACCCATATATGCACATTTATGTACATATACATGTAAATACGTACATTTATGTATGTATATATGCATAGATATTCTTTATTTATATTATTATACGATTGAACGCCACGCATCCCTTTCCAAGTTAGTATATATATATATATATATATATATATATATATATATATATATATATATATATATATATATATATATATATATATGTATGTATGTATGTATGTATGTATGTATGCTGAGACACCCTTCGCTCATGACTGACCATGGGATTGCGCCTAGAAATTTACCCTCCAAGGCACAAGTCCGGGCAAGGTTGTTTATGGAAGACCAGCAGTCGCCCATGCATACCAGCCTCCCCCTCTCCACGTCACTGATGTTATCCAAGGGAAGGGCAAAGCCGATACAGCTTGGCACCAGTGATGTAGCAACTCATTTCTACATCTGAGTGAACTGGAGCAACGTGAAATGAAGTGTCTTGCTCAAGAACACAACACGCAGCCCGGTCTGGGATTCGAACTCACAACCTCACGATCGTAAGCTCCACGCACCTTCATACATTTATGTATATATATATATTCAGTTTATATTCGTACATGTCAATTCATAAATACATATATAATGTAATGTAATATAATATAGTATACACAAATACACACACACACACACACACACACATACACACACACACACACACACACACACACACACACACACACACACACACACACACACACACACCGCTTCAGCTTCAAAGCTGTGATCATATTGGAACACCACCATTGGGTGTGCTACACGATTATTTGAAACCTACTGTGATATGTGGGTTTTGGTGAAACAGAGAGCTTGTTGCTACAGCTAGCATCTGTGTTTCCTGCCGTGAGGTAGGCTTTTCCGAAACCTGGAAAGGAGGCGATCAATACTTGTTTTGTTATATATGTGTGTGTGTGTGTGTGTGTGTATGCATGTATATATTACATGTATGCATGTATGAATGTATAAATGTACGCTCGTTTTCTTATATGCATTTATGTATATATATATGCATTTATGTATATATATGTATTTATGTATATATATATATATATATATATATATATATATATATATATATATATATATATACATAAATGCATATATATATATACATAAATACATATAAGAAAACGATGAAGGGATATTCCAAGTGGCTTTCCGTTTTCCTATGTGTTCGTTCCGTTGTCTGTAGTTTATTGTTCTAACGTCCTGTACCCTGATATGCATATATATACACATGTAGATGTAAGTATGTACATATATATGTGTATACATGTATATATATTCTTTGTATTATTACATTATTGAACGCACACGTCCTTTTTTGCAAGTAAGCCTACTATTATTCTGACGTGACTCTATTTTTCTATCTATCTATCTATCTGTCTATCTATCTATCTATCTATCTTTCTATCTATTTATCTATCTGTCTTCCTCTATCGTTCTATCTATACCTCTGTCCTGGCCTCTACTTCACTGTTATACCCTTCTGTCCCTCCCTCCTTGTTCCACTTCCTCCCTCCACCATCCTCTCTATCTATTTATCTATCTGTCTTCCCCTATCTTTCTATCTATCCCTCCGTCCTGGCCTCTATTTCACTGCTATACCCTTCTGTCCCTTCCTCCTTGTTCCACTTCCTCCCTCCACCATCCTCTCTGCTCTCGTGTGACCTGTGGTCAACTTTCTTTTCATTCCAGCCGCTGTGAAGGCAAGACGAACTACTAGCGTTCTACCTCAGATTTGCGTTTGGCCGTACGGCTTTTGAATGTTGTTTTCACTGTCCAATTTTTCCTGTCTTGGTTTGTGTTTGCCACCTTGGAATCCTCTGTGTAGTGGGTTGATCCACTACTCAGGAAGAGACTATTCTAGAGTACGTTCTGTCTTATCTTCGAAACGTCTAGATAGAATAGAGACAGCTGATGAAGGGATATTCCAAGTGGCTTTCCGTTTTCCTATGTGTTCGTTCCGTTGTCTGTAGTTTATTGTTCTAACGTCCTGTACCCTGATATGCATATATATACACATGTAGATGTAAGTATGTACATATATGTGTGTATACATGTATATATATTCTTTGTATTATATATATATATATATATATATATATATATATATATATATATATATATTGTTTAATAACCACACTAACAGAATGCAGAATATTTCACTGGAAAAAAACCCTCTTCAGACCATGACATGATTCTCTGTAACCTGAGATTCCACCAGCCGAAAACAAACGCTAGTGTCCTCTCTCCAGTCCACCCATTTGATACCATGGCTCACTATAATGCCGACTATCACATGTTGATTCGTCTTTCACACATGCACACACCTCATCCAGCACACATCTCCTCTTGGCAGATCTTTGTAGACACTTTCACAAGCATAGCTGCTAAACACCCCACACCAAGAACTCCCCAGAACAGAATAAACTATTATCAGAAAAAAAAGAACAAACAAAAAACGTAACAAACTAAAATACTGCCAACAGCCACACATAAATTCGACGGCTATCAGCCTGCTCGAATCAAAAAATATAACTTCCAACAATGAATGAAGACCATCATCAATAACCAAAGAATAGCTGAGGAGAAATGGGCCGTTAAGAAAATAAAACTCAACCACAAAGTGTTCTCTTTTCCGAAAAAACACAAGGTCACTATCTCCACTGTTGGCCCTCTAATTGATAAAAATGGCTATTTTTCAAGAGTATGCCGAAACCATGAGTGAGATACTGCAGAAACAGTACTTCCTTGGTTTTAGCAATCCTGATATAGACAATCTGGGCTGTACTAGTGATGTTAATACTCAACACACTATATCGGACATAAAGTTTGACGTCCCTGATGTGTTAGTGGCAATAAACGAAATTAAACACAATTCAGCAGTAGGCTCTGATAGGTTCTTTGCTTGTGTCCTGAAGGTGTAGCGACACCAACTTGCATCTCCTCTTGCTAATCTGTGGAGGAATTCACTGGATGATGGTTATATTCCTGAGAACTTTCTGTCCCACTATGTTGTCTCTGTGTTCAAAAAGGGAAACAAGACCCTTGCAGTGAACTACCGTCCGATCTCGCTCACCTCTTATAAAGATATTTGAGAGGGTGGTGAGATCACGAATAAGAAACTTTCTTGAAAGGAATTTTAATTTTTGCTTATTAATATATTTTTAAAAATTGAATGAAAATATTAATAGAAATACAATTATATCTCATGCGATGGTATGTGCATTTATTCTTAAATACCGGCTGTTTCAAACGTTAACATACTAATCACTGTGTGTCAATCGCAGGAGAACTGCTTCTCTCCATCAAATATGTCTTCATAATATATATGTACAAAAAATTCCGGGACAACCGGCGTTTGGATATCTTTGTGTCCCATCAGCCAGAACACTAACTGACCAATCAATCTAATAAAAGAGGACGGTATTCTTCATAAATTCATCCAGCATCCTGATCACTGATCCGTATGGATATCTGCTAACTGATAATATTTTATAACTTTTCTCTCGCTTCTATGAACCGCTTTATTTACATGTCCTTTGTGGGACAATATATTTTAAATAGCAATCAAGTGAACGGTTTTTGAATTAGAGAAAAGAAAATACAAAGTACGCACGAAGAACTTATTTTCGATGACATTATAATGTATGCTAAATGCGGCTAGCTGGCAAAAACGTTAGCACGCCGGGCATAATTCTTATTGGCCTTTCGCCTGTCTGTACGTTCTGAGTTCAAATTCCACCGAGGTCGACTCTGTCTTTCATCCTTTCGGGGTCGATAAATTAAGTATCAGTTGCGTACTGGCTCAGTCTAATCGAGTAACTCCGTACCCAGAAATTTAGGCCTAGTGCCTAGAGTAGAAAAGATTATAATGTATATATAAGCATTAAATTTGACATGGTAAAAACAAGAATTAGATGGTGAATTTTTTCTATGATTGTCTTACATTCTATATCTCAAAACACAATCAAGAAATCAGTGCGAAACGAACGCTCACACACATATATATGCACACTCGCTCTGTCACATATATCCGTACTATACTACGTGGGACATTGTTTTCAAATCATTTTTGTGTAATATTTTCAATGCGCACAAAGAAACTGATAACCGAGAGAGAAAATACAGATTGACAAAGCGAGGGTGATTGAAAGAGAAAGGCCGAGGGAGGAGAGGGCAAAGGGACTGGTAGCGGTAATGGCGTAGAGAAAATGACAGAAAGATACAGGGAAGGAGTGCTCGTGTGTGTATGTGTGTGTGCGCGCGCATGTGCGTATGTGCGTACTTGCGTGCGTGTATATGCGCGTCTCTCAGCTTATTTGAGAGAGTGGTTGTATGAGTTATCTTTCTTTTGCTAATGTTGTCCAATTTCTTATCTTTTTCCCCCAGCTGCTATAATTTATAAACTTCCGGTGAAAATCTGCCATTTTCTCATTGTACAACCATGTTGGTTTTTTTTTATAGATTTGGTTTTAAGCGGTTTTTCCTTGTTTCTTTTCATATTATATCATTCATTCATTCGTTCATTCAGTCTCATTCGCATCGTTCTTTCATTCGTCCTTATTTTGCCAAATACGTTTTGTTGGTTTTCTTGATATTCCAGTATATTTCTCTCTTTTTTTACTTTATCATTCTCCAAATATATTCGCGTGCACATATGTATACGCACACACACACGCATACACAAATATATATAAGTGATAGTGGAGGTGGGGATAATGTTGTTGATGGTGGTGTAGTGGTAGTTGTAGAAGTGGTGGAAGGTGATCTTCGATCGAACCAAAATTACTGTGTTTCCATTCTTTTCTCAAATTTTTGATACAGTATGTGGGTTGTAATGCTTGAAAAAAGTGTCATGAAATTTCGTTGACGAATCGGGATTTTAACAAAGAAATATGAGAACCGTATTTTATACCGCTAAGCACCTTTTCGAAAATTCTAACAATTCCATCGTCCTACTTTTGTATTGATCCTGAGAGGATATAAAGCACAGTTGACATATGCAGGATATGAACACTGAACATAAAAAGAAAGAACAGACTTGAAACATTCTACTTAACACTGTGTTAATTCATTTTATATACAAATACACTCATACACACACGCACACATATGTATCTATATATACATGTATGTCTATATATATATATATATATATATATATATATATATATATATATATATATATATATATATATATATATATATATATATATATGTATATACACTTGTATGTATATATATATATGTATATACACTTGAATATATATATATATATATATATATATATATATATATATATATATAATTATGTGTATTTCTTCTATCTTAATGAATAAAAATTCTTCTGATAGAATAAATGGGTTAATAGAAACCAATGTAGCAAAGAACACAAAATAACTGTGGTTAGCTCCTGTTTTTAAGGCAGGAACTCCTTATATATGTGTGTGTGTGTGTATCAGTATGCATGTATATGTGTGTGTTTGTGTATGTGTATTTATGTATGCATGTACGCTCTTACACATTGATTGGTATGTGTTGTCCAACCCACTATCCGGCAGCGTCCAATTCTCTAACGGTTTTTTTCAAATGAATCAAGTCATAATCTTAACCATCTATTGTTTTCATAATCGGTCATAATGTCTTACGTTTAAGATGATTCCCATGCTTTCCCTGATGAGAAGGTTACAATTTTAATATCAAAGATCCCTATGGATCACACAGGTTGTAATCCTTTGAAACATATGTAGGAATAAAGTATGCAATTATAACATGCGTTTTCTCCAATCCTTAAATTCTTATATATATATATATGTATATACACTTATATATATATATATATATATATATATATATATATATATATATATATATATATATATATATATATATATATATATATATATATATACTTATAAACGTATTGTTACTCGTTCTCTTGAGGTCTCTAAATGACGTCCACAGTATACATACAAGTATATATATATATATATATATATATATATATATATATATATACTTGTATATATGCTGTGGACGTCATTTAGAGACTTCAAGAGAACGAGTAACAATACGTTTTTAATGCCTGAGCTAGAAATAGAGAAGGTAAACCTAATAGCATGTAAATATTGGCATCGAAAATCTTTGAAGATTGAAGACTGACCGTAGGCACACACACACTACACACACACACACACACACACACACACACACACACGCACACACACACACATGCACACACACACACACACACACAAACACACACTACACACACACATGCATGTATTCCTTTGCAGGTTTCAGCCACAGGATTTCGAGTATGCCAGAGAACCGCCTTCAGGTATGCATTCGATCATATGAAAACCAACACTTTTTTTAAATCTATTTGTTGAGCTGTTTTAAGTTCCAATGTTCTTACCTCTCAGCATGCAATCTTCCTACAACAACCTGCCATACAACTTAACTATCCATCAACATCACTCAGTTTACCCATGAAAATATTAACTGAACAGAGACTGTAAAAAACCTAGATGAACTAAACTGATTAGCAGCCCTCTGATGGCTTAGCTAGCCGAAACTTCGAATTTACTGTCATTACTATTCCAGTTCAAAGAATAATAATTTTGTACTGTACAAAACTATGGAGTAACACTTTACATGAGTTTAAGATTGTTTTATTATAACTGAACATTAAAACAAGCATCGATATATAATGCTGAGATGGCAGAATGGTTAGCACGTCGGGCAAAATGCTTAGCAGTATTTCGCTCGTCTTTACGTTCTGAGTTCAAGTTCTACCGAGGTCAATGTAACCAGCTTGTCCCTCCACCAAAATTGCATGCCTTGTACCAAAACTTGCAATCATTATATATATATGTATATGTATGATATATATATATATATTCTTTTACTTTTTTCAGTCATTTGACTGCGGCTGTGCTGGAGCACCGCTTTTAGTCGAGCAAATCGCCCCTGAGACTTATTCTTTGTAAGCCTAGTACTTATTCTACCGGCCTCTTTTGCCGAACTGCTAGGTTTCGGGGACGTAGACACACTAGCATCGGTTGCCAAGCGATGTTGGAGGGACAAATACACGCACGCACACGCGCGCACACACACACACACACACATACGCACACACACACACACACATGTACATATGACGGGCTTCTTTCAGATTCCGTCTATCAAATCCACTCACAAGGCTTTGGTCGGCCCGAGGCTATAGTAGAAGACACACGCCGAAAGTGCTGCGCAGTGGGACTGAACCCAGAACCATGTAGTTGGTAAGCAAGCTACTCATGCCGCAGCCACTCCTACGCCTATATATGTGTGTGTTTGTGTGTCTGTATGTGCATACACACACAGGCATTTATGTGTATACATCTATATACACAGGGTTCGACAAAGAATATACTTGAAAATGTTTGTTCCGAAATATAACTGAAAAGACCTACAATGCAAGAATTAGAATAGCCATTACTAAATGTTTTATTACCTATCAAGTTCGTTTGTAAATAATGTCGTCTTTCCTCACGCATATAGAGTGCGGTCGTTCTACATATCAAAGACAGTATTTTCTTTGGGAAAATGGAAGATTGTTAGTGTATGTGTTATTGTCATTGTTCTTGTCATCCCAACTGCACATCGATCGCCTCCACTCGATGGGCAAACTGCTTACCGGCATTTTGCCGTTGACTTTCTGCCGGTTTAGGGCTGAAGCAATTTGAATGTTTACCAATATCAAAAACAGCAACAAAACCGTCATAGCCGAACAACCCACAAAAAGAATGAATATACAACGACAATCACAGTGACACCCAATTCTGTGTTAGAAGAGAAGGGCCAATGAAAAATCTGATGGGACTTCCAGGACAAAGTGGGGACAGTGAGAGACAAGAGAAGATTTTAAGCACCAGCATCTTTAAAGTGCCTGCACAATGGTGTGGATGTCATTAGAAACATTAAAAAAACATTGAGGATAGATTCCCTCACGACGCGGGATTACGAAATACAAATCCCACCGGTAGGTTTTTCAAAAGGATTCTCAAAGGAACCCTAACCAAGTAGGGAAATCAAATCACCCGAGAAGGTAAGTAACCCTCCCGTTTCCTTCTTTTCTCCTGCTTTCTACTCTTTCTGGTTAACATTGCGATTTTTAGAGTAGGTAGTATAAATGTACGTAGCCTGGGGGTCCTCGACGCAAGATTTCTTGCTGAACGACCTCAGGTGACCAGCTATAAACGTGACGGTAGTCAACAAGACCAGGATATACGATACTCTCATAATAGTCCCCTTTATTGGCAACGTTAAGAAGTGCGCGTCTCTTAGTCGGATTGGAATGGGATGCGGGTTGGGAGTACAGACTATTTTCAGAGACCGGTGAAGGAGTTGCATTTAATCTAGTGGCCGTTTGTGCATTAAATGGGGTTGGACGGCCGGATGTCTTCAAATGTTTAGAAACCTCCCTAAGAATGTCTGGCCCTTTCCTGTTAGCAGGGAACAGGAATGGTATCTTAGACGCCAGCCAGGACTGTGTAGGAGAAGCGGATAGAAGCAAGGGGAAGGAAAAATTCTCCCCCAAATTAAAACTAATCACTTTCAACTCTATCACAGGTACCGGCAAGATTTCTGTAATGCGCCAGGGTGGATATGGAACAATCGCACAGGACTACCTATGTAGATAAGTATTTCATTCGTTTAGTGGATAAAGATAACAAAAGTTATTCACAACTACAAACGGTAGCCGGTTCAGATCACAAATTTGTGGTCAATATGGTCGACCGAGATAAAACCCGGTGATTGGAAGCTTAGCGCGTCGTCCTCAGCGCGTTAAGCAATCAAAGACCTATTAGTACATTAGTTAAATGACAGTTGACAGGCACAGTTGTCAACAACAGGTGGTGGTGCACTCCCAAGAGAACGGTTAGTATAAATCAATACCAGTAGTAAAGAAGTAGCGATAAACAATTAGAAGAGAGTGGGGAGTTAGTAGCTAAATTAAACGAAGCGAATAATAGTAGCATTGCAACCGATATGCTAACTGCGAGAATGGCATTAGATCATTTTTTCAATGCGCAACATGAAGACTGCGTTCTCAGAGCTAAGTCACGTGGGCTAAGATACGTGTCTTTTCAGCGTGATTGATCACACCGTTATCTGGTCGGTTAATCTGAATTTTACGATCAGTCTGAACCCTAAAATTTCAATGTATGGTAACTCCAGTATTCTGTACATCAAGTCTCATTATTGCAATTTGAGAATGTATTAACCCCTAACCGATATCTTTTTTCAGAAGGTTGCATAAGATCTATATCTGCTTTTGTTTAGAGTTCCAAAGAACTCAATGCGTTTTGCACTGTCTGCATTGGTACGTTCGAGAAATCCATTTGGTACCTGTCATATAGTTTGAAAAGTCTGACTAGGTTTCTAAGACAAATGTACAACTTCTCCAGTCGGATTTCATTACAGGATTGCATCTTCCATCCAAAGAGCCATTCGAATCTCTCACTAGAACGAAAATGCAGGATGTTGCTCGGTAAAACTCGTTGCATGCCTAAGGAAATCTGACCACCCTGTCGGGATGTAGATTGTTACTGATAGTGTGGCCTTCTGGGTTTCCAAGATTATCATCATCTGTTTATCGTCTGAATCCAGGAAGATAATCAATATTGCGAAATCCAAACTTATCCAACTCAATACAGAATATGCTATTTGTAGTTTGCACTTATTTTCATGAGTTGTTTTGTAGGATTTATATGTATATTGATGTATTATATTGGTATATGGTTCATACATTCTTAGAATTTTCTTTCTTCTATTTGCGGCCGTGTACTTTATGATATTTCACGTTGTGCGTGGTGTTGGGTGCAGATTGTATTGTTCTTATACCTACAGACGTTTTGCAGCGTTGATGCTTCTTGTGGTGTTGCTGGATATTGCGGAGATGGTGGCTGATGATAAGACGGTGTTTGCTTATAACTCACGTCAATTCGCCTCCCTTCGAATGACCCAGTTCTTTGTGAGAGAAGATTATTTAGATTTTTCTATTTACATCGTTCTCTCCCTTCTTACGAGGATAGTTTTTCCATTTTTCACCGTTATCACTCCGTTTCAGGACATATCTTACTGAAGTGGACAGAGGGAAATGCCTTGAAGTGTTGCGATGAGCTTAGAAGAGTTTGCTGCCGATGTCGACGATGTGTGTTTTTGTTGTTGTTGTTGTTCTTTTTATTGTTGTTGTCGAAATAATGAGTTCTGATACTACTGTTCTTGATTCTGCTTCTGTTGCTGCCACATGTGAACTGTTGGCAGCCTCTGTTCTCTGTTGCAGAATAACGGCGTTTTGATTAAGGAAATTATACACGTCAAATTGAAGACAACGTTAGAATGGTGAAATATAAAAAAAAAGGTGCATAGGAAATTGATCGAAAATAAGGATCAATGAAACATAATGTAGTGTTGATGGCATAAATATGTTTTACTTTATAGAAGGAAGGTGTACTACTGAGGACAAAATGGGCTAAATTCAACGATTGAATAGAACAAGTCACAGACAAAAATTGTGAAAAGAAGCAAAGAGACTGGATAAATTATTTGTGAAAATCAAAGCGTCAAGTAGACGGTCAAACGTCGAAAAGGGACAAAGAGCCATGTTTGAAAAAAGTTCTTGAAGATTTAAGTTATAATAATATTGTAGGATAGATACTGTAATTGAAAAGTAGACGTTGAAGAATAAACACAAAAACGAATGGTAAAGAAGTATAAAAACATGCACATACATATGCTATTAAAGAAGAGTGACTGAAAAACTTCAGGCCAAGCCTAATCTCCGTTCCGACATACAAGCACGCGCGCATACACACACACGCATGGACGTGCACGCACACGCACACACACACACACACACACACACACACACACACACACACACACACACACACACACACACACACATACATACATACACTGTATATAAAAACCAGAGTACTAGAAAATGGTTAGAAGAACTTCAAAGATACTCAGAATATATAATCAAGTCACCCGAAAAGTAATACCGACAGGTTCCCTTCACTATGCAGGGAAGGGGATCGGGTTTTGTAAAGGCAGAACACACTATCAATAATGATATTTGTGATTTCGAGAACCTATGAAGTGCATAGTGAGGAAGAACTACTATCTGCAGCCAAAAATAGTGAAAAATTTCAAAAATATAGCTGAAAACGAAAAAGAGTAGTACCTGATCAATTCATGCAACAGTATGAGATTCTAGGTACTGAATATTGGTACTTATTGCTGAAAAACCAAAAGCTGAAACGAGAAATTAAAACACTAATACAGCCCCCTCGAGAGCAAACCACAGTAACAAATTAGATAAAGACAATAATTTGTAAAAGTCAGTCACATAAATGCAGAATGTGTGGAAATGTAAGGGAAGGACTTGACTGTCTTCTAAGGAGTGCGGTAATCCACCACAAAAAAGTACAAATTGTGGCATAACTGTATCAGAAAAAGAAATATTTCCAGATATTAACTAAGTTTGTGAATTTGAAGTGGCCGGAAAATTATATGAACCGAAGGTAGATACTGCTATGCTAAAGAATAATTACAGCATTTGGTAGGATTATTCCACAAAGTATGACCATATTATTGAAGCAAGACCGCCAGATATGATTGCAGAGGTCGAAAAGGAGAAAACAGTGTAAAGATCACGGACTTTACCCTAGAATTGATTCTAGAGTGGTAATCATGAACATTGTGGAACTCGAGAAATCTCAGGTGGTAACCAGAGTGAATTAGAAAGATTGAGTACAATTGTTTGTTTGGTAACTGGGACATTTAGCACAATGCCCAACATGCTACCAGTGTCGACCTACAAAAAAATAGTATTCTGCAAAAATCTTATGAAATGTCCTGATGAGACTCATCAACAAAGATCAAGGCAAAAACCATGCTCATTAATGTGACATGTATCAGCTTTAATAATAATAGTAGTAGTAGTAGTAGTAGTAGTAGTAGTAGTAGTAGTAGTAGTAGCGGAAGCAGCGGCAGCAGCAGCAGCAGCAGCAGCAGCAGCAGTAGTAGTAGTAGTAGTAGCAGTAGTAGTAGTAGTAGTAGTAGTAGTAGTAGCAATAATAATAATTGGAAGGACCCAAGACCAGATTTGGCTAGGGTACTCACTAAAGAAATTTAGTATTTTACAAGGGAGGCTGAGGGAATAACTCCAAGATTGTCTTAACGGAGGAATAATATCAGATTGGATGATTAGAGGGAGTAGAATATTCCTTATGAAAGATAATAGCAAGAGTAATACCGGTAACTGTAGACCAATCACTTGTTTACCATTAGTGTGGAAGCTGTTAACAGGAATGCTTTCAGAAAGTATTTACGAGCGTCTTGACAACCAGTACATACTACTTGAAGAACAGAAAGGTTGTACTGGAAGAAGGCTAGAAGATCGCATGATCTATTATGCATAGACAAAGCAGTTCTAAAGGAAGTAAAAGCTAGGAAGAAAAATCTAACAATAGCATGGATAGATTATAGGAAAGCCCATGACATGATCCCATGAGTATATTCAGTATAGCAGACATGGTAACCGAATAAGGTAAGAGAATAAATTAGCTTTAGCATGAAGAAATGGAAACAGGATCTATACGCAGATGACACTCTTAGGAAAAGAGGAATTTTCCAGGGGTACTCGTTGTCCCCTTTAATATTTGTCTTATGTTTGATAACCTTCAGTTTAGTATTTGGGAAGGCAAAGCAGGGTATCAGTTCAGAAATAGTAGTGGAAAAATTAACTATTTGCTCTACGTGAATGACCTGAAGCTCTTTAGTAAGAATGAAACAGAGATAGATTCCTTAATGCAGACTGTAAGACTCTTCAGCAAAGATATAGGCATGAAATTTGGCATAGATAAGTGTGCAATATTAGTCATGAGAAGGAGACAGGTAGTCAACACCGGAGGCATCCGATTACTAGACGGCCAGATATTAGAATCATTGAAAGGAGGAGAGAGTAACAAGTATCTAGGAGTATGAGAAGCTGACACAGTACTAACTACAGAAATGAAAATTGTGAAAGAGTACATCAGAAAGGTCAGGAAAGTAATGAAGTCAAAGCTAAATGATCCGAATCTAGTGAAGGTTGTAAATACTTGGGCGGTGTCATTACTTAGATACTCAGCAGCTTTTGTAGATTGGACTAAAACTGAATTAGCAAAGCTAGACAGAAGAACTCGGAAGAAATTCAATGTGAATGGAGGGTTACACCAAAGAGCAAGCATAGCAACATTATACTTACCTAGAAAGGAAGGCGGAAGAGGGTTAATATCAGTAGAAGACTGCGTGGAGTTAACTAGATTAGATATAGACTCGTATTAAAAGCTACTGGAGTCACGGCAAGAAATAGGGAAACCAAAAAACCCAAACGAACTTAAAAATCAGAAAAAATAATAGGAATTACCTGATTTGCAGGAGAAGACATTTCATGGTAGATCCCCAAAGATAGTTTCAGAAAATACTAGAAGTGAGACTTGGCTATGTTTACAGAAAGGAAAACTGAACAAGAAGAAAGAAAGTTTGTTAGTAGCAGCATAAGATCAAGCATTAAGGACTAATAAAAGCCATGATAGACAAGAACTAAGTAGATTCCCAATGTAGGTTATGCAAATCAAAAGTGGAAGGCATTACACATATAGTAAAATTAATATAGCATGCGGCACAGAAAGGATACAAGAAAAGGCAAGACAACCTAGGGAGAGTAATCCACTGGGAATTATGGAGAAAGCTAGGATTTGAACACACTATTAACCAGTATGAACAAGAACCTAGTAAAGTAATAGAAAGTAAGAAATACAAGTTTTGCATATATGAAAATAATAATAATAATAATAATAATAATAATAATAATAATAATAATAATAATAATAATAATAATAATAATAACAATAACAATAACAACAACAGTGAGCGCAAATCTCCGCCAAGACAACACCAACGTCCTCTCAACGATTAGCCAGAGATGATTTTTAAAATGAGAATATCTCAAATAAACTTGACTGCCCTCACAAACGAGAATACTAAAAATGGACCCGAACGCTCTCAAAAATTAAATTTAAAAAAACAGCCGGAAAACTAATGCAGAATCTTTGACCGATATCTAATCGATCCCAATGGTAATCATGGAATGTGAAGGTGGCGGGCCAGAGATTTCTGGCAGTTATCCATGATAGGACCTGGCTCGAATGTCCGAAATAGACCAACTTGTTATTCTTCGTCGATGCTTAGAACTTCTCCGAGAACATCGCTCTTACCCATTACTAGATTTCTGCATATTGCTACTGTAGAACGTCCACCGACTCTATTGCTCGACTGGCGGAGAGCAATGAGAGCATGCGCCTGATGACATTCCAGATGGCAGGCGCATAAGCTTGCTCTTTTCTGGGGACAGGATTGCAGCGCAATCAAAGAGATGAGCTGCGGAAAATAATAATAATAATAATGATGATAATAATAATAATAACAACAACAATAATGGTTTCTTTTATTTGCGACAACAGCGAAGGATGAGGAGGACAATACAAAGACAGACATAAAGTGGGGGATGGGGTTACATATAATGGAATGATAAGATAAAAAGTATACGCGGTATACATTAGAAGGAGGGAAGTATATATAGTTGTTCTGATGAGAGTAATAGCATCCCCTTGCATGAGGTAGACTGGTCCGAGTAAAGCATAAATAGTAATGGTCCGAGTGAGTTTGGGGTCCAGAGTTTGGAATCGAGTGAAGTTAGTGTTAGTTCGCAGTGAAGTCGGAAGGTGTCGGTTGGTTAGTTTGCAAGGAATATTGATTGTTGGTTCGTAAATAGAATTGTTAGGTCATTACACTATTTTTACTGTTGTCTGGTTCTCTTATTTATTGCACGTAACAAATTACGCTATAACATCTGGCGATGCAACTGAGAAGCTCTCGTAGATTATTTAACAATTTATTCGAGATACAACTAGTTAAACAATAGAAGACCTATTAGCTTCCATAGTACAGTTGCAAAAGCAACAACAAGAGCAGCAACAGGATTTGCAAATGCAACTATTACAGCAACAATTACAACAACAACAATTATTGGAGCTATATTCAATGAAGTCCAAAAATGAGATAAATTCGCTTTCGCCAGACGGCATTTCGAACTCAGTTAATGAATTCAGTTATAACCCAGAGGAGGGTATAACTTTTGCATCATCCTACAGAAGGTACGAGGAGATTTTTAAGCAAGATTGCAAATCATGGTCGGACAAACAAAATGTGAGATTGTTATTTCGAAAATTAGCTCCGTTGGAGCATGAACGTTATCGTAATTTCATATTGCCCTAAAAAAAAAAAAAAAACAATGAAATTTCTTTTAAAGAAACACTAGAATTACTGTCTACAATATTCGGTGATAAAATGTCTTTATTTAACACTAGAAAAGAGTAGAAGAATATAAGAAAAAAGAGAATGATCATTTTATCACAAATGCAAGAACAGACAATAGGATGTGTGAAAGCTTTAAACTCAAAGAACTTATACCTGAGATGTTCAAGTGTCTTACTTTCGTACAAGGCCTTACAGCAAGCAAAGATACAGAAATTCGAGCAAGAATTCTTTCAAAATTGGAGCAAGTGAGCCAACATCTAACCTTACAGGATGGTAAACCGAGAAAGACGATGCAAAAAAAAAAAAAAAAATTCAAGAAAAGGATTTCTCAAAAATACAGATATGCCGACCGGAAAAGTACAACTAAAAAGGAGTACCACGTCCTAATCCAAGTTATGGATGTGGAGAAACAGAAAAAAACTGTCCATTAAAAAATCAAAAATGTTATAGTTGCAAAAGAATTGATCAGAAATGTTCACACTACAGAACAAAATTTTAAAGGCCAAACGTTAAAAATCCTACAGTACTCTCAGCAGAAACAAAAATCGACTCCCAAATAAGAAAATTCGTACACATAAAAATAAATGGTATACATATTAAGCCTCAACTGGAAACTGAAAGTAGTATTTCAATAATAAATATGCACACATGGAAGAAAATAGGGAAACTTATGCTGAGAAAATCAACGAAATCTGCTCGTAGCTTGACGAGAGATAAATTATATTTCATAGGTGAATTGTGGACTAATGTCACATTTCGAGGGAAAGCGTGTAAGGCGAAAGTCTTCGTCATTACAACTGCAACCGATCTGTTTTGGTACAGATTGGTTGGAATTATTCGATTTATGGGACCTCCATGTAAATCTCGATTGTAAAAATGTAAATGATGGTCTATCTAAAAATAATTCGTCAGAGAGTTAAAGAGAAAACTATTTTAAATGTTTGCGCAAGTACTCTCGGACAAACTAGATCTATGACTAAAGCGTGTTTTGGATTAGATGATAACGTTACACCTGTGATCAGACCTAACAGGAAAGTGCCTTTTGCGGCAATAAAGTAAATGGTCGATGAGTTGGACAGATTGGGAAAAAAACCCTGAATCTTTGAAAATGTGGATTACGTGAAATGTATGTATACAAAGGAAAAATAACAAAATTATGTCATTTCGACCGGTAAAAATGACTCTTTAAAAATGAAACATTATCCGCTACCGACCCCAGAAGATATTTTTACAAAACTAAACGGAGGTATAATATTTTCAAAACTCATTCTGTCTGACGTATATCTTACAAAGTAAATAAAACAATCATGTTCTAAGCCGCTAACGGTCAACACGCACCGAGGTCTGTACAAATACAATAGACTTGTTTTTGGACACGATATTGGCAGACTGTCAATTTGCTATTCCTTATTTTGATGACGTGTTAATCAAAAGCGAATCGCGGAATAAGTATATCGAATACGTGAAGTGGCTTTAAAAAATTAAGGATTATGGTTTCACACTTACTGAAATCAAATAATTAGGTCAAATCATGGATAAGAAGGAAAGACGTTCTGACCCTTCGATGGCAGACGCAATCAAGAATATGCCGACATTACAAGATTTCCTTGGCCTAGTAAATTACTATCAACAGTACATTCCTAATTTACATAAATTGAGAGCACCTTTAAAGGATTTACTAAAAAAAGAAGTAAAATGGAATTGGTCAGTAATGTGCCAAGACGCATTTGAAGACTTGAAAATACTAATTTCTGACTTGTCACTCGCGCATTTCGAATCTAGAATGGACATTGTTATAACGTCTGACGCTTCGTAATATGGAATAAGGCCAGTCTTGCTACACAAGTATAAAGATGGAAATATGAAATCAATAGTCCATGCTTCACGTTCGCTGATAGCAGCGGAAAAAATATGGTCAGATACAGAAGGAAGCTCTATCTGTTATTTTTGCGGTAAAAAACTTTCACAAATTTCGACATGGTAGAAGTTTTTTGTTACAAACCGACCATCGACCTTTGCAATCAATTTTTGGATTAAAGAAGGGATTGCTTATCATTACAACGAACCGACTACAACACTGGGGTACAATATTATTGAACTACAATTTCAAGATGCAGTATATTCCGTCGAAGAAGATTGGCCATGCAGACTGCTTATCGAGGTTAATTTTCAAGAGTGTGGAACCGAACCCCTAGAAGAGATCGTGATAGCGACATTGCAGTTAGAAAGTGAAGTAGGAAGTATCATGTGTAATATAAACCTGGGACTGCAGGTGACAGCGTGTGATAAAAAAATGAAATCCGCAGAGGGTAGTTACATTACAAGAATGAAAGAAGCATTAAAAAATAAACATAAAATTACAAATTCAAATAATTTCTCACTATGTGATGATGTCTTAATGTACGTGCAGACAGTAGTCGTATCAAATGCACAACAGAAATGAGTATTGCAACAATTCCACAGTGGGCACCAGCGTATTCCAGAATGGAAGTTTTAATGAGGAGATTTGTATATTGACCGGCTATGGACAGGCACATCGAGAAATTGGTGAAAGCATGTAGTGGTTGCGCGTTGGTAGCCAACGCACCACCAGTAAAATATCAATCGTAGCCAGAGACAAAGAGCACGCGGTGCAGGATACATATCGACTACGCTGGACCAGTGAATGGCGCATACTATCTAATCGATGTGGATAGCTATACAAAGTGGCCAGAGAAATGTATAAGTAATAAACCCACGTCAAAGACAACAAAAGACATTCCTACTCGAGTCATTTGCACTATACAGTGTTCCAGACTTTCAGGTAATGAAACACGATTCAAAGGATATGAATTAAGAAATTCCTGCAAAATACATCCCTAAAGCAAATCTTTACCTCGCACTACCACTCGAGGTCAGATGGGCAGGCGGAAAGATTTGTCGACAAAAAAAGCTAGGAACGAGCTAGATAATGACGAGGCACTAACGACATTTTTGAGATTATATAGAATAATGGTAATTCCAAATACTAATTCAGGAAAGTCACCAGCAGAGATAATGTTCGCCTGTAAAATAAAATCGATCTTCGATAAATTATTGCCAGGAAAAATACATATAAAGGAAAGGCAAAAAATACATTTGAAGGAAATGCAAGAAATATTATAAAACATCTCGAAGTAAGTTTATTTTTAAAATTACAAAAGTGGTAAAGAAGGTTAGGAGAATGGCTGTGTAATCAAAGATTAGGTAACATGATGCATTTAATTAAAAGCCAACGTTCGGAACATAAGAGACACCTTAACCAGTTAAAGATGAGACATACAGAAGAACGAAGGGTAATACCAATAGAAGTCTTCTATGATATGTTTGAAGTGCCAGCACCGAGAGTTAGTGAATCCAGTAAAACTAACTTCAGAAAACGAAAACAGACTGAATATCTGGAAGTAATACCTAAGCGAAAGAGATATTAAATTGTCAAGAAAAGAAAAAAGGCAAGAGTGCTAATAAGAGTGCTTAGTGCTGTGTGCAACGAACAATACTACCTTAAAAGTTGGGCAACAGCTAAAAAACAAAAGAAAGCGGGAGTGACGCTGGAAAAAAATTAAAATAAAATAAATTCCACTTTCTCAAAAGGAGAATGGTTGAGATGAGATTTACGACGCACTCTTGCGAGAGATAGACTGGTCCGAGTAAAGTATAAATAGTACGATCCGTATCAGTTCAGAGTTCGGAGTCGAGTGAAGTTAGAGTTAGTTCACAGTGAAGTCGGAAGGTGTCGGCTGGTTAGTTCACAAGGACAATTGATTGTTGGTTCGTAAAGAGATTTGTTAGTTCGTTAGGTTGCTTTTACCGTTGCCTGGTTATCTTATTTATTGTACACTAGCAGAGGCACCCAGCGTTGGTTGGGAATGAAATTGTTGCTTATATACTTGAAGAAAAAAAGGCAAAATATGCTGTATAGAAATTTGAGGGCATTCTGTAGATGGACTCTCAGATGAATGATGGCTGGGCGCCTCCCATGAATGGGAAAATTGAATATGTGCCAAAAAGCCTCATTGGTACTTGGAAACTTTTACGAAAATTAAAATGGGGATTAAATGAAAAAAATGATTTACGTGAATATCCTCACAAGAGTAATTGAAATAAATGGCGATTGTGGAACACCCCACGCACGCACGCGCGCGCGCATACACATGTGTGTCTTTGTAAATATGTTTGTATACATTTATGTATGTGTGTGTTTGTAAGAGACAGAGTGTGAGTGAGAGAGAGGTTTGTTGTCATGTATACGTACATTCATAAATATACATACATCTTTGGATGTACGCATATGACAACACAGCCCTTGACTCACTCACACTCTGTCTCTTACAAACACGCACGCACGCGCATACACACGTGTGTCTTTGTAAATACGTTTGTATACATTTATGTATGTGTGTGTTTGTAAGAGACAGAGTGTGAGTGAGTAAATGGGTGTGTGTGTGTGCGTGTGTATATGTGTGAGACAGAGTGAGAGAGCGGTGTGTATGTAGTATTTACTCTCTCTCTCTCTCTCTCTCTCTCTCATACACACTCACACACAAAATAGAGATTGAAGCTTTTTGCCGTTGTTGCGTGAATACCGGAAGTTAATATTGAGGAACCTTTTTAAAGAAGTGAATCTTAAATATAAAGCAATATTATTTATTTTTAATTAAAAAAATCAAATGAAGAGCCTAACATTTATCCGAGGTCAAATTATTCAGGCATCACAAATATGGAGGCATTTGGTGATGTCGATTTCATGTGAAAAGCGATTACACACACATCTCTGTTTTATATATAGTATAGATAACAAATTACCTTACAACAATAGTATACGGCACTAGAAAAAAAAGTAGTGGTGACAGGGTCTCCCTGATACAGGAAGACCTCTAGAGATAATCAAGGAACACCACCATTCAAGATCATCCTGAATACCAAGGACAAGAGACCTCTCTAACTCCTTTCTTCTGACTACACTAAGAGTGGTCTACACTAATAGTGGTCTACACTAATAGTGGTCTACACTAAGAGTGGTCTACACTAATAGTGGTCTACACTAATAGTGGTCTACACTAAGAGTGGTCTACACTAATAGTGGTCTACACTAAGAGTGGTCTACACTAATAGTGGTCTACACTAAGAGTGGTCTACACTAATAGTGGTCTACACTAAGAGTGGTCTACACTAATAGTGGTCTACACTAAGAGTGGTCTACACTAATAGTGGTCTACACTAAGAGTGGTCTACACTAATAGTGGTCTACACTAATAGTGGTCTACACTAATAGTGGTCTACACTAAGAGTGGTCTACACTAATAGTGGTCTACACTAATAGTGGTCTACATTAAGAGTGGTCTACACTAATAGTGGTCTACACTAAGAGTGGTCTACACTAAGAGTGGTCTACACTAATAGTGGACTACACTAAGAGTGGTCTACACTAAGAGTGGTCTACACTAGGAGTGGTCTACTCTAAGAGTGGTCTACACTAAGAGTGGTCTACACTAAGAGTAATCTACACTAAGAGTGGACTACACTAAGAGTGGTCTACACTAAGAGTGGTCTACACTAATAGTGGTCTACACTAAGAGTGGTCTACACTAATAGTGGTCTACACTAACAGTGGTCTACACTAATAGTGGTCTACACTAACAGTGGTCTACACTAATAGTGGTCTACACGAAGAGTGGTCTACACTAATAGTGGTCTACACTAAGAGTGGTCTACACTAAGAGTGGTCTACACTAAGATTGGTCTACACTAATAGTGGTCTACACTAAGAGTGGTCTACACTAATAGTGGTCTACACTAATAGTGGTCTACACTAATAGTGGTCTACACGAAGAGTGGTCTACACTAATAGTGGTCTACACTAAGAGTGGTCTACACTAAGAGTGGTCTACACTAATAGTGGTCTACACTAAGAGTGGTCTACACTAATAGTGGTCTACACTAAGAGTGGTCTACACTAAGAGTGGTCTACACTAAGAGTGGTCTACACTAATAGTGGTCTACACTAAGAGTGGTCTACACTAATAGTGGTCTACACTAATAGTGGTCTACACTAAGAGTGGTCTACACTAATAGTGGTCTACACTAAGAGTGGTCTACACTAATAGTGGTCTACACTAAGAGTGGTCTACACTAAGATTAGTCTACACTAATAGTGGTATACACTAATAGTGGTCTACACTAAGATTAGTCTACACTAATAGTGGTCTACACTAAGAGTGGTCTACACTAAGAGTGGTCTACACTAAGAGTGGTCTACACTAAGAGTGGTATCATCCACTCTTGCCATTTTCGCAGCTTTCACCCACCTTTCCATTAATTCGCTCGAGGACAGCACCTCCCACTCTATCGTCACTTTCCTTTCAGATAAAACTTGAAGAAGTTGATGAGCACTTTACAAAAGAGGAATGTTTCTTTTGCTCATTCCTTTCAGCCTCGACCACACAACCTCTTTCGCCACAACCACCAGACAAAGGAAAACCGCCTTATCTGCGAGATTAAAGGATGGCAGCGAAGCAATCACTATTATGGAATCGACTGAAAGACTGATCTGTCCCACACGCGACAGCCGCTGTTCAACATATATCCACAAGTCAGCAATGCCCGGACACTGAACGAATGCATGCAGAATGATTTCCTCGCTCTATGATCACATCGGTAAAGCCTGTCTGACAACACATCCGTGCTTGTAGAGTTTATCACGAACCGGTAATGCTCCCGGTAGCACTGCCAGGCCAAAAACATCTGGAAATTATCCACAACAGTCCCCGACCGGAAAGTTCTCCGGAAAAAAAAACTTGCCGCTTCGTCTTCACCGACGCCTAGGTTTTTCCTAGGACGTCGTCGCACTTCCCCGCTACTAATCCTCTATACATATATGTAGCTAAAGTGGAACATCCACCGATTCTACTCCCCAACTTGTAGAATGATGACGACAGTGAGCGCCTGGTAACATTTTAAGCGCCAGGCGCTCAGTTTCGGCCTATCTATAGCCAAGACTGCATCTCCATCAAGGATTCGAGCTGCAGAAAAGCGTGTTTCACAAACTAAACCCACACACGTTCACCTACAAATCGTTGCAGGTTGTGCAACACGAGTTCATGTCTGCGCATCAAAAGCTATGGCATGCCTAACCCGCCACGCATAGGGGGTTTGCAGCAGACCGACCGCCCGACCATTCGAAAGCGTCCCTTCCACAAGAAGATAAACAGGATACGCTCCAATCTAATCAAGTAGTAACTGCGGCAAGGCACGATGGTCAGACGATAAATAATGACAGAGGTGATGTAGGCATTCTCTACCTCTGCTCAACCTTTCTTCCCATTTCTGGGTAAGAGAGGTCACCTTGTTTGTCATCTCTTCTCAATTCTTAAGCACCTGGAGGTCAGGACCAAACCAGACCCCGAGTAGTTTAACTGGCCCGTCAGTCCAGCGTCTGATAACGCCGTCCAACGGTATCGATCTGCCTCACCAGGTGGCCAGACATAATCCCACCGACTCGTCAGCGTTGATTTTGGCCCCTGCAACTGACATATTCCTTTTCAATGGGGCCGACTGCCTCCCCTTCGGAGGCGTCCGACTCCACGATTGTGAAGTCGTCCGTGTATGCAGACACTGCCTGTTCGAGTCTAATTTCGAAAGAGAGGCCTCTTAACTACTGTTCCAGTTTTACAGCAGTAGCTCGAAAGCGAGCACATACAGATGAGGTGACGTGCGATCGGTTCCGATAGGTTGCGCCTTCTACTTTGACCACTGAGCAGGTGCCACTGTGCGTTGCAGTAATCCAGTCTCTGAAAATGGGTCCGAAACCTACCGCTGTAAGGACGGCTTCCAAGTAACGATGGTCTACACTATTGAAAGCTTTCAGGACCCCACCAAAATTGATCAGGACCCCACCGAAGCCAGCTTTAGACGCAGCCTTCTCTACCATATATTGTATAAGTTGGGGTTTGTCCTGGATAGACTTGTTCGGGATTGCGCACTTTTCTGTCTCCCTTACCACACTACCAACAACAAGCGCCAACCTATTCGCTAACACATTAGCCAAAATCTTAAACTCTGTGTTTAGCAGAGTTATGGGCCGAAAATTCCCTAGCACGTCCCCATTGTCGGCGTCCATTCTCAGCAGTGTTACCACACCCGGATGACAATACTAGGAATCCCCCCGTTCTGCTTCCAGATACTGTAGACATCTGCCAAGAGGCTGTCTAACAAATCTGGCATGAAAGCAGAGAATTCGTAGGGCAGACGATCCAAACCGGGTGATCTGCGACTTACGCAATCGCTCATCGCTTCCCGTATTTCAGTGGCTCTAATCAGTTTTTCGCAGAATCTTGCGTCTGTTACCGAGAGCCATGGTAGACTGTCTAGGTACGAAGTAAAGTTCGCTAGTGTCGTCGGCCCATCACCCTCACCAAACAGCTGCGCAAAGTGCTGCTGGAAAGCCGCACACATCTTGTTAGAACCGAATAGCACGCCTCCGTCTTGATCCATGAAAAACTTGATCGTGGTTTTGTTTCCACATCGCGTCTGTACCGTTCGGGCCCATCGGCGGTTTTAGTTCCTTCGTGATTTAATGCACGAGCCTTAGCCCTGACAACGCACCCTTCGTGTTTCACCTCAAAGAAATGGTCAAGCGTCATTCTCGCCGCAAACACGTCGGTCGCGATACCTTTACTAATAGCCTCTACTTGTTTGCTAACTAGTTCTCCCTCTAATTTCTTTCTTTATATAGCTAAATTTTTGCTAAACGATTTCCCTTGTCAACTGCCGCTTGATAAGTTCGCTAATCCGATCTCTGTATTCTTTGCGAGGCGGTAAGAAAGCATTCAACTTCCAGTAATCGGATCCCTGTCTACTTAAATTTGTGATTTGTGTGGCCGACCAATTTAAAATGTGGACAACCTATGCTCTCCCTATTCTCTAACCTAACAAATACTTTATCTAAATACGCTCTGGATGACCTGCTGTGATATCAAGAAAGTTCAGTCGGTACCTATGAGAAAGCTGAATAATTCTGAGCAGATTTTCGAGATCAAAGGATTTCTGGAGCAGCACTGCTACACAGCCACCCGCTCCCGATAGATCACAAGATAAGAATACTGCGTAGTCCTCGACAATGGATGCTACAACGTGTTTTTCATTGTTTCATTAATGGCAGTCACATCCAAATCAACTGATCTGAGATTGTTGAGCAAGAGATCTTGCTTCCAAGCTGATTCTAAGCCACGCACATTCACACACCCTATTCTCAGCACAGCCACGCTAGTTAAAGAAAATATTTTTAAAGGCCCTTCCAACAGCCTTATCAAGTAATTTTTAAAAAAAACCCACACTACAAGGGAATTTCTCTCTTATAGTTTTATAAACATCTGACGACGTTTTAATTTGCGGGGGATTTGCGGATGATATCCTCAAATTATTTTCCCTCTGTCTCTATTTTGGTTTTGTTTTACAAAATCCATCAATTCACAGCTGCACTTGTTCACAACATTGAAATTGATGGATACATTTCGTCTACAGTCTGATGAATATTCTTGTTTTTGAAGTTCCGTAATTGGTCGTTTCTGTGTTTCTGTGATTTCATACTGTTGATGATTTTGCTGTGTTTGAAGTTGTTGTTTTTGTTATTGTTGTTTTTGTTGGAGTGGTTGTGCATTGTGTTGCAGTAGTAGTTTCAGAATATGTTTTTGTTGATTTCTTGGAGTAGGTCTATGTACTCTCTTCCTCCTTCGCCGACCCACTTTTGTCACTGTGATCCATCAATCGTTCAACTCTTCTTTCTCCATGCCATTGCAGCTGATGCTGGTTTAGGAGGAAGAACATTCAAGAAAAACTTGCTTCTCCGTGGCAACTGGAGGTGATTTCTTCTTTGTCTTGGTTTAGGTGTGAGCATGGGTGTGGATGTAAGTGTAGGTATCTTGAACACTTGTTCATGATTTTATGTTTGTAGTGTTTGTAGTGTTGGCAGCAGTGGGAGTTTATTTTTTCTTGTTCCAGGTCAGAAAGCGTTTAAGTGAGTTACAGATCCACATATGTGGCATCTTAGCTTTCTACCCTCCACTAATATCGACAGGTGAGTCCCATTGGTGAGATCGATTAGATCGGGCAGCTGATCGATATGGTTCTGCTTAGATTGTAGAGTCAGTTCCATACTTACACCAGACCAGTTTTGCATAGATATTTTCTTGACCACCAATATTGTCACTTCGTCTTCTTTTAGACCTGCCAGGACGGTCGCCACTAACACCAGGTAGTGGATATTTGTAACGGCAAATTCAACACCCTAATCTTGGAAAGACGTTGGCTGCGATAGCTCGGGATTAAGATGTCATTCCTCAAATTGGTCGCAGAACGACACCTGGTTTCTTCTTCCGTCCCAAATCTCACCTAAATAATGCCAAACTTCTTTCCTCGAGTGATGTGGGTCTTTTGTTCTCACTCTCCCGAAGAATTTTTGTATTTTGCTCTAAGCAACATCTTCCACCACTTGACTCCGATGCAGCGGTATGTTACCGTGCATCTTAAGAAGTTCTCTATCACGTCGAATGGAGGGTTTAAAGTTACCCTTCTACAATTTTCTTTGCCATTTGAAAATATTCTTCATCTATGCGGAAATTGTGCATATTTCTTGCCGCAAACGCAAATGATGTGGAGGCAACATTCGCATTTTTATGTTTCATTTCTTTCATATTGTTGTTGCAGTTGCTGTGACTGTTGTTGTCACTGCTGCTGCTGTTGCAGTTATTGTTCTTGTGGTCGACACCGAAAAATTTGACGTTGATTAGAGACGAAACATTATTCGACACGGTGAAGTCATTAAGTTGAGGCCATTGGGTATGTTTGTTTTCATTCTTTGACGAGGAATGCGTTCCTGTGTCGAACATTACAACGGCTTCTTTATTAGCCACCTATAAATAATTAAGGAAAATTGCAAAATATTTGCTTTAGCCGTAAGTAGTCACAATTCAAAAATTATTGATGCGCACCCATTGCAAAGGGTGGATGTTTCTACACACAACAACTACCTACGCAGTACAGATAATCTCAGAATTGCAATGGAAATAATAAAATTGAATACACAAGGCCTTAGAAGGCCGAAAACATAACAAACACTTTTTCAACTTACGGAGTTATAATAATAGTAATAATAATAATATAGAAAGGATTGAGGTAACTCCTCCTGAAGATATAGAGTCAAAATTAAAAGAAGAGTGCCATTTGCTATCTCGTGAACAATATTTCGACATCTTGCGTGTCTTCCACTGGTTCAAAAAATAAATTTGTCAATCTACTTCATGTCGAAATATTGTTCACGAGATAGCAAATGGCACTCTTCTTTTAATTTTGACTCTATATCTTCAGGAGGAGTTACCTCAATCCTTTCTATATAAACGAAAATGAAGTAGATTGACAAATTTATTTTTTGAACCAGTGGAAGACACGCAAGATGTCGAAATATTGTTCACGAGATAGCAAATGACACTCTTCTTTTAATTTTAATAATATTAATAATAATAATAATAATAATAATAATAATAATAATAATAATAATAATAATAATAACAACAATAATAATAATAATAATAAATACCCTGATGCTGTACCAGGCAGTGGCTCTCATGGCTTCTAATCTTAATTGATTGGAAGTGGTATCATGTACATTGTTTTGCCTTGCTATAAAAGGTGGGCTACAGCAAATATTCTGCTTAATACCACAGATTTGCTTGTCAGTTGTTTGATCTTAACCAGTTGAGTATGTCTCTTAGTGGCTGACAATATGAGCATTTCTGATCACGAGCAGAAGTAGTTGGGTGCATCATAGCCATGTGTTCAGAGGAATTCTTTGAGGTTTGGTTAATTCACCTTTGGAAACACGGATGTTTCGTTCAGCATCCTTAAACAACGCTTATTCAGGGACCTTTTCAGTGGGATGGGCAACTCAACATGAAGAAAATTCTAACTGGGACCCACCTGCAAGGTCATGCCCTGTTCACCTTGGTTTCATATCACCATATCACATATATATGGTTGTGATGTATTTGCTTTGTGCACCTTTATCATACGGGTAGTCATGATGGGTATATTGGGCTTTATATATTCGTGCCGCAGTGTCATTTTGATGGCCTGCACTGCTCTCCCACTCAATAATAATAATATGAGTGTATTATAAAATGAAATAATTCAGGTGTTCTAAATCTGAATTATTATGCGCGTAAGATGTCTGTAAATCTTTAAAGGATCACGCAATACCTTGTTTTGCTGCATCTCGGTAAGTTTTTATTTTAAGTTTATCAACACATTACTTAATGTTTCGTCTGCAGAGAAGTGAAATAATCTTCAGAATCCTCAGAGTATATTTTGTTAGAAGCTATACTCTAATAACATTTCTATTTAAAAACAATGTCAATGAATGATTAAATAAACTATTGGTCCGCCAAATTATACGTATTATATTGCAGCCTTTTTAAAGACCACAGCTTTCATATCTCAAGATATTAAAAATATATACCTCATTCATTTTCATAATTGCTGCTCCGGTGCAAAAACTATTCTGAGGAAAACTTAAAAGTTGATCTTAAAAAAAAGTAATAACGATACCGACAACAGAAAAAAATTAACCTTTCGGCTCGATCTTAAATGGTTACTCTCAAATAAGTAATAATCATGAGAGAAATCAAGAAAATATAAGTTTATATTAAAACGTGACATCTAGTATACACTTGAGAAGTTAAAAGTTTGTGTTAGTCATGCAAATGATAATCAGATTAAGTGTTTAAGCGAAGTAGATTATAGTAAACAGTAAGATGTATTGGTGGCAGAGCAAGTAGAAGACAAGAAGATAAAGAAGTAAGACCTACAAGTGTGTATGACCTATTGAAATAGAAGTACCTCAACATCCATTCATTGTTTTAACTGACAAAAAAATATTTAAAAACTAAAAAAAAATATATATAATTATAGAAATGCATTAAATTGGAGGCAGGATTATCACTTCGCACATGTGTGTGTATCTGTGTGTGTGTATCTGTGTGTGTGTTTGTGTGTGTGTGTGAAATAGAGAGAGAGAGAGGCAGGGAGAAATAGTGATGAAATAAAGAGCAAGAGGCAGTATGTAACTCAGTATGTGCGTGTGTGTGCGCGCGTACGCGTGTTCAAGTATACTTGTTGAAAAGAAGCTTAATGAAAATGAGCAACCAAGTAAGAATTAAGGTAGTATATCCATATAAGTCTTCTTTCTTAAGGCTTCCATTCAGAAATAGTTTCAATACATCTGCTTTAAGACTATATAGTACATATACCTGAAATGAATATATTTAAATATAGAGATAAGATAGCTAGCTAAAATTGATAAAAAGTTTGTTGCTAATTCAAGCAATTTGAACTTTCATATCAAAGTTAAACATGTAGCATACAGTAACATGTATAAGCATGTTACCGATGTTGAAAAGCGAACAAGTTGTGCTGTCTTACCAAACACATACGTTGCAGTTTAGCCTCACTCTGCTCTAATCGAGTAGACATATTATAAGATGTTGCAACCACGAGTACAACGTTTCACACACATAACGTGTGTGTGTGTGTGTGTGTGTGTGTGTATAATGGCGGTAATCAATCTTGTATGACCAGACTCTCTGACTGAACACTCAGTTGATTGTAAAGAAGAATGAACCGATTTTCAAAGATATTATCTGAGAGTGGTTGCTATTTCTAGTGGTTTCATGGATCTAAGCAATCAAACACATGGTACACTTATTGAAATTATTTTTAATATTGTAGTGAAACAAGATAGATTCAATGCATTGTAAAGTTAGGCTTTTGTAGAGGTCTTGTTTATATTCAGCTCAAACTAACCGGGTTTAAAGACTTCCTTCCAACCATAATTAACTCTTTTCAGATGTCATAGTTTTCATTTAAGACCGGGTTTTACTTGGTGGTTATTTCCAAGATTTTCCTAATAAGTCAAATGTTCACGTAAAATCTCCTGCAGTAGCTCGAAGTGACGCTAGTGTGTTGGATAGTTGTATCCTGGTGTGTTGTATGGAAGCGTTAAAGTGATGTATGATGGAGTAAAATGTATGGTGCAGTATAATGTTGGTGTGTAGCAGTTATGATGTGGTAATATTAGTGTTGCGTGTATGGCTGTGTTGGTGTGGTTAATGGTACTCTTAGTGTATGATGTACAGTAGTGTTGTGGGATGTATGGATGTATAGGAGTATTTGCTTTTTATGGTGTATTATAAAGTTGAATTGGTATATATTTGGTGTATATTGCCGTGTTTGTTCGGTGTATGTTAGTGTTGGTGTTGTGCATTGTAGTCTCATAGTGTTTGTTTGGTGTATGATAGCGCTGGTATGTCCTCTGCTTGTGTTGTTATGAACTGTGGTCGTATTAATATTCAGTTGTATAGACATAGTCAGTTTAAGGCGGCGAACTGGCAGAATCCTTAGCGCGCCGCCTGGCGAAATGCTTGGCAGTATTTCATCTGTCTTTGCGTTCTAAGTTCAAATTCCGCCGAGGTCGACTTTGCTTTTCATATTTCGGGGTCGATAAAACAAGTACCATTTACACACTGGGGTCGATGTAATTGACTTAATCCCTTTGTCTGTCCTTGTTTGTCCCCTCTATGTTTAGCCCCTTGTGTGCAATAAAGAAATAAATATTCAGTTGTGTAGTGTTTTAGCGTAAGTGTGGCATAGGGTAGTATTGCGTTTCATGTCCGTTTTGCTGTGTTTTTATGGCAGTGTGTGTGTGATAATGTTAATATGACTATGGAATGTGTGCTGGATATATTTCTGTGGTACATGGTGTAATCTTCCGGTAGTGTTATTCCTTTGTAATAGCGTTGTTTTATTGTCTGTAGTGGCTCTGTTTGTATTGCTGTGTTCTGCGTTAGTGGAGTGTGTATGGTAGTGTTCAAATATTGTCTGGTCTTATTGCTGTGTGTTGCATGACAGTGCTTCCGTGTGTGCATTATAGTATTATGATGCAAGGAAGCTTTGATATATTACACGCAAGCTGCCATTGATACCATGCAGATATCGTTTTATTTTGAAATCTAAAAGATCTTCAATTGAAATATAATGTTGATATTGGCGCATATATATATACATACATACATACATATATATATATATATATATATATATATATATATATATATATATATATATATATATATATATATATATATATATATATATATATATATATATATATATATACATATATATATGTATGTATATATATATATATATATATATATATATATATATATATATATATATATACATATATATATATATATATATATATATATATATATATATATATGTATATATATATATATATATACAAACACACACACACACACGCACACACACACACACACGCACACACACACACACACACGCACACACACACCCTTTGCTTTTTATTGTAGCTTGATGTATAATGTTGATTCCATTATTTATTATCTTCAAAATATTTTCCATTTATATATTCTCCATTTATTGCACATTTCTTTATGATTCTTAAAACATATCTATTTTAGACTAGTTAAAATTAACAAAGAGTTATATCCAAGATTGTCTGATTGTTAAAAATTTTGTGCAGTATATTTTTTTTATTGTTGTCCTTTTTCGTTTTCCTTATTCCGAACAGGAGACCATCATATCTTTAAAATTATTGTCAGATGTTGCATTATTTCTCATGATGAGACTTTTCTTTGCAACCAAACATGACTATTTTAGTTTTAGTATATTTTAAACAAATTCTAGTAACATTATAGTCACCACATAAGTATCCCTTATTTACTGAGTTATTTTGACAGCATTTAAATTTCACAGGTAGCGATTTTTTAAAACATAAGAATCTGGGCATAGAACTCTAGCTCAAGCGTCCCTTAAGTCCTTTTAGATTAAACATATACCATCATGTTGTGGGTTTCGACATTCAGACCTATCTTATTTTTCTTGAACATGTTTCTTCTGATCACTTGAATATTTGTGTATGAACTATGTAAGAAACCTCATTCGACAGAATTCTGCCCTTCATGAGTATTCTAGTAGTAACTTGAAATGGATAATTCACTACGAGAGCTGAAATACATACATACATACATACATACATACATACATACATGTGTACATTGATGTGAAAACCCGGAAAATATTGATAAGTACACATAATTTCCACACAAACAATGACGTAGACCGCCGCTACGTAAAACAAAAAGAAGGCACAAGCTTAACATCGATCCAAAATGTCTTTGCATGTCGCATCATATCCCTCCGGCAACAACTTTTAACAATCTTTTCACCAAGTGTCGAACTGCATCCCTCGATAAAGTTTGCTTACAAGAGGCTGATAACATCATAACACTTGGAAGGCAGTTCCTTGAGCAACACTCATTGTCTGATAACCTAGAATACATATCCAAAGAAGTCGCACGACTCTACCACAACGTATCATCAGTAAAAGGATGAGCCTATATGAGCAGATGATTGTAAGATCGATCATCAGAATGGTTTATCACGGACCAAAAGACGGATTAATACCTCCCACTTTGAAGGGTATGCGTTTGCAATCCAAGAGCAGGAAATATCAACCAAGTACCTGATGCACAACAGGGATACAAATGCAGGGAAATCATTAAAATATGACAACTGATGCAGACTTTGTGGAGTTGAAACTGAAGATATCACCCACATCATAAGCAGTTGTCTGAAAATGTCATCTTAGTATTATCTATCGGTGAGACATGATGTTGTAGCTAGGACATTCTATAATGAAATCCGTCGGAAGGATAATTCCGAGGACAATGAAATAAAAACCCACAATATGGTAGAAGCCATAGCCACTCATAATAAAAAGGAATACTGGTGGAATGTACCACTGAAGACCTCAAGGAAATGTAAGCACAACATGCCTGATATAATGATTTGGGAAAGAGAAGAGAAACTGTGCACCGTTGTGGAAATTAGCTGCCCAGCGGATGTTAACATAAAGCTGAAGATCAGTGAAAAAGAGAAACCTACGATGAACTATTGAGAAATATGCAGTTACTCTATTCAGATTACAAGTTCAGGTCTATACTTGTAACTATTGGGGCCCTGGGATATGTAACACTGTCTAAACACCAAATTTGAGGAATTAGGCTTCTCAGAACCAGAAAGGAGAAAGCTAATTCGAAGACTACATATCCACTCCATCACTGGAACTGTAAAAATCTATAAAACTTTCCAGAAGTTTATCATTTAAATATATATATGAGCATGCCTAGATATGCAACAATATGCATGAGAATGCATACATAAAACAAACAAACCTGCACGTACATACATACAAAAAATACCCCGTTGTTGATACTGAAATTCCAATGAAGGAACCTTGGATCTAGGTTAGAAATAAACTGAATAATGTAAAACATACAAATCTGCACATACATACATACATACATACATACATACATAAATACATACATACATGCATACATGCATACATGCATACATACATGCATGCATACATGCATACATACATACATACATACATGCATACATACATACATACATACATACATACATACATACATACATACATACATACATACATACAACAATGCCATACTCGTGGTGAAATAAGTTAATATGAGTTTTCTATGATGTTCATGCGATAGGAAAACAAAAGATTAGGAAGTCTCTTAACGGAAAGTGTTACAAATTCGGCACAAAGAAATGTTTTACCCGGCTTCGCGCCCGAATCAATATCATGGATCAGCAGTAATTTAAAGCAGTCATGCATTAAGCTAGCACTATCCTGTGTAGACTAGTTTGCATATTTCATGAAATCTGACGCAAGCTTTAATTATTATTTTAAAAACTTTATTTATGCTGTGTTCTACATTAAGTAGAAATTGTTTATCTCATAGCGAGTCATCAAAAGGAGAATCACTAAAATTCGGGCAATAAATAGCATACATTAACTTTATATATTTCAGCCAATCTATACTCTTGATTGAGAAAGGAAACATTGTATGTGTATTCTGTACAGAACGGTCAAAAAACTCTAAAAAGATCCGTTTAGAAATTGCATATTTTATCTCTGTATATCACAAATAATGTGTTTATATTCCTATTTCACAAATTATGTATGAAATCGTAATATATTGATTTGTTTGTTCTGTTGATATACTGATTTACGCAGCGTTCTGCATAAGATGGATAATGATGCATATGTGTGTATGTGCGTATCTATCTATCTATCTATCTATCTATCTATCTATCTATCTATCTATCTATCTATCTATCTATCTATCGATCTGACGGACGTGCTGTCACATCGGCTGCAGAGGTAAACCTCTTTTTAACCTTCTATTGCCCACATTTTGTTGGAAATTTTTATATTTTTGTTGCAAAGCACCTAGGCTTCATTTCTGTGTATTTTCAAAGGCAGGAATTGGCCCCCAGGGGCAGTTTCGGCCCTAGCAAAATACAAAAATTTCCTTCTTGACATTTGAAAAATGTCGAGAAATATAATTTTGGAACGCTTATCTTGTTCTTTTGACAAGCATTTCCCGAGGCTTCAGATGCCAGAAGAGAAAAAAGAACAGAGTAGCCCGTGCTCACACAGTGACAGGAACGCAGTTGCTGTAAACGTCACAAAGACGGCGATTACAGCTACTAACAGCCCTCTCACCACCTCCACCACCACCACCACCAACACCAACAACAAAAACAAAACTGTAACCGAGGTTACAAAACCATGCGTAAAAACTGTCACAAATGTCTCTGACGTAAGCACCATTGCTGCTGACGCCATCATCACCACCACCAACAACAACGACAACAACAACAACAACAACGACAACAACAACAACAACAGCAACAACAAGGACGTAAAGTTATTGGCCGTCAGCAATGACACCATCACCTGTTCAACAAATTCTGCTGCCACTACCACCACCTTTGAACCAGGCAGTACATACACCAACATAAACAAACATATTCAGAAGAACATGTCCGCCAGCACAACAAAAACAAATTTCGCAAATGCTCTAAAGGAAAAAAGAACAATAGTGACATTCACGCAAAAACAAATAAAAGACACAAAATCTCTTCTTACGAAAGAAGGAGATAATGTCAGAATAAACATACCAAAAGATATTATAGAAATGAAAAACAAAAAGTGCATCATTTATAAACTGGTAAACACAAAAACCAGACGTGTAGAAAATGTTAGCACAGATAAAATTGAAATTTGGCCTTATCAAAATCATGTCACCTGGGGAAGAAAATTTGGAACGGTGCAGGTCAGATTTCTGGATGAAAATTTAGCTAAACAATTTTTGACACTCTCTCTCCGCACAGGTGACTTGGTGATGATACCGAGTTATCTAGGACAGAGAGTGACCAAAGTTATAATAAAAAATGTGCCATCGGAGGTGGACACGCAATGGCTGATATCGGCCGTATGCCTGGAAATGGAGGAGGCAAATATTTTGGAGATTACGGTCGGAGAGGAAAAGAACTGGGGAGGGAAAAATCTGGAAATCCTTCTCCACATCACGGAGGAGGCTTCACAGAAAATTCCTCCAAACATTAGATTGGCAGAGGACCACAAGCTGTATGTGGTGGTAGAGGGCAGGCAACCTCGCTGTTACCTATGCAACAGCGAAGCACATCTGAAAAAGGACCGCCCTCTGACCGCTAAAAAAAAAAAAAACAACAACAACAACAGAAGCAACTACCAAATACCCCCAACAGAAAAACTTTACTACCAACACCACCAGCAACACAAAAACAACAACAGAAATATCAGCAATAACCACAACAAAAAAGACAACAGAAACTGCAAAAACAGAAGAAAAAAAAAAGAAAATTTCAAGACTGCCTCTCTCTCCCTCATATCACATACACCACACACAAATAACAAGCAGCCAACATCAATAAAAACAGCAACACAAACACTCACAGAAACACACACAGACGCACAAAATTTGCCGTTACCTCTTTCTGACTCCTCAGATCTCCCATCATCCGATGAAGAGAGTGGGGAACAGTGGAAAATAGGTACGAAAGGAAAGAGGAAGCGCAGTAAGAAGAAAACAAAACAAAATGCAAACACAAACAAAGCAGGGAGATTCACATCTCCCGAAAATACTACTAACACCAATAGTAATATAAAAAAAAACAATGCTAACAGCAATAGACAGTACAAACACAAAGTTGATGAATTACATCAACTCTAAAACAAACATCACAAATAACGATATCAAAACCAACAACCACCCACGTACAACACTGCCAAAACACATTAAAATTATTCATGTAACACCAGCATTACACAACACAATAAAATCCCTCTACCCCAACTCGGTAGGGGGATTCCAGAAATATTTGTGCAAGAAATTGTACAATAGCCTCCTTGGTGAAAAATCCAAGGAGGAAACAAAACTTTCTAACGGTAAGTAACAATCTGTTCTTTTGTTTTGTGCTTTAAAGCACACGTATAAATAGAATCATGGTGAAGATTAGCTTGGGGTCGCCTTGGAAACAAGGGTACCTCTTAAATGACATCAAGTCACACAATTTGGATATCATAGCCATTAGTGAGACCAGACTCCATGAACCGCGGGCCCTAAAGTCCATGTTTGGCGGACAGTTTAACATTTATTTTTCTCCCTGTCTGCCGAGGATGGGCGGTAGTGGCACGGCGGTTCTTTTTCGCAAGAGTCTGGATCTCCAAGTAAAGACGATATTTACGGACCCGGAGGGTAGACTGGTTGTCCTAGATGTGGACGGCAGCGATGGAGGCGCTTTTCGGTTGCGGGCAGTTTATGTGCCTCCTTTAACAGGTCGGTCGGACTTCTTTCGACGTCTAGAAGTATTCCTTGGAACGTCTCGTCCCTTACTTTTAGTGGCGGATTGGAATGCTACCTTGGACACGCATCTAGACTACGTGGGGAGTGACAAAACTAGAAGGGTATGCAAAGGCCTCATAGACCTGCTCAGACGCTTCCAGTTGTCTGACAGGTACCGACTCGACCACCCAAATGTACCAACGTGGACTTGGAGCAACCGCATATGGTCGTCGAGATCGTATCTAGATAGGATAGTGTGTAGGACAAGAGATAGAGATAGTTTAGCATGTCCACAGTTCCACATAGTCAGCTACACGGATCACAAACTTGTGACGTGTACGCTAGACTTAGATAAGGCACATAGACAGGGTCCCGGTTACTGGAAACTAAACGCGTCTTTCCCGTCGAGACAGGTTTTCAGAGACCGGATTAGCACGTTAGTAAAGAGGGCTTTGACGGGAGCCATCGTCAACAACAAATGGTGGTTTTCCCTCAAGAGAGCAGTAAGGGCGGAAGCAATAAGATATAGCAGGGCACTAGCTGTAGAGAGGAACAGAGTAGAGGCGGAGCTAGTGATAAAGTTAGAAGAGGCATTGCGAAGTGGCATCGCATCCGACGTTTTAGCGGCGAGGTTGGCCCTCGACCAACACTTCAATGCTAAACACGAAGGGTGTGCTGTGAGGGCAAGGATGCGTGCTCTGAGGAATGAAGGTGTTGGAGCCGCACGAGAGGCCCGGGTGGCGGAGGCGCAGCGGGGTAACAGAGCCACCATCCGGTCTCTGGTAGACGAACAGGGGCGCGAATTGCTCGAGCCGAGCAAGATGTGCGAGGCGTTTCAGCGGCATTTTGCCCGACTGTTCGGGAGGAGTGGCGAGCGAGAAGGCAGGGTGGACTTTAGTGCCTACGTGCACATCTAGCCACGACTCTCGGCAAGAGAGGCGGAGTGCTGCGAAGGGGTCATCACGGCGGAGGAGGTGAGGGACGCGATGGTGGGTTGCTCGACGGACAAATCTCCGGGTTTGGATGGTCTGCCCTACGAGCTTTACAACTGTATGCCAGACTTGTTTGGAGACGTCTTGGCAGCCGTGTACTGCAATTGGCAGCAGAACGGGAGCATTCCCGGTTTTGTGAGCCGAGGAGCGGTAACGCTGCTGAAGAAAGATCCAAACAAGCGGGACACCATAGATAACTTTAGGCCCATCACTCTTCTCAATGCAGACATGAAAATTTTGGCCAAGGTGTTAGCCAAGCGGTTGGCGCTTGTCATCGAGAAACTGGTCGGCACGGCGCAGACGTGCGCCGTGCCGGGCCGAAGCATCCATGACAACCTCCATCTGATGCGCTACATCATAGAGAGGGTAGTTAAGGAACCTGGCATGGGTGGGGCCTTGATCAATTTGGATCAATCGAAAGCTTTCGATAGGGTAGACCATCGATACTTGGAGGCCGTCCTCGAAGCAGCCAGCTTCGGTCCCGTTTTCCGCGGCTGGATGGCTGCCTTGTACACAGGCATCCGTTCGGTTGTTCGCGTTAATGGACGTCTATCGGGACCCTTCGACATTGCACGTTCGGTTCGTCAGAGATGCCCCCTGTCGCCGCTCCTGTACGTATTGACTCTCGAGCCACTACTGCGGAAGCTGGCGACGCTGAGGTGCATCCCGCGAGAACTGGGGTGCGGGACGAGCGTGTCGGCATACGCGGACGACGTCACCGTCATAGCGTCTAGCCACGAGCACATCGAGCTTGTCGGCGAGACGCTGAAAGACTACGAAGCGGTGACGGGAGCGAAAATCAACCGGGATAAGTCATCGAATACCGCCTGACCGTCGTGCCTTGTCCCGATCGTGCCATCACCGAAATGGAGCGCATCCTCTTCCGCTTTTTGTGGAAAGGAAGCGTTCCGATGGTGAGGCGATCCGTTTGTTGTCAACACCCGCTGAAATGAGGGTTGGGCATGTCGTGGTTGATGATGCGCAGACATGCGCTGAGACTGCGATATCTCCGGCTCTACGTAGACGACGGTGAGCAGGTGTGGTCGCCGTTTGTCCGACGCGCTTTCCCGCAGCTCGTCTTCATGACCGAGCTGCAGTCGTGGATCAAAAAGAGGCCGAGGAATGACGAATGGCACTGTGAGTGTCGCGTTGCTCTGCAACAACTTTGCCGTCACGGGTCGACCTTGAGCGGCTGCATCACAACGAAGTCATTCTATAGGGGATTACTGGAGGGCTGGTACGACGACGATCTCGGGGCGAACCTGGGCGTCGACGAGGAATACCTGACCCGCCCGTTCAGGACGACTTTCGGGCCGGGACCTATGGACAACTTCCAGAGATCCCTGGCCTGGCAGTGTTACCGAGAGGCGCTACCCGTTCGGGATAAGCTCTATAGACACGGCTCGCGAAATGCGGGGCCGACCTGCCCGAGATGCGGTCAGAGCGATGAATCCGTTCTGCACGCACTCGTGCAGTGTCCAACCATTTCGGAGCTGTGGGCTTATGTCGAACGACTGCTGTCGCGCGTGGGACGAGTCGGTTTATCAACCGAGTCTATCGTTAATATCGTCACGCCTCCTTCCTTTAAACGGGAAGGAAGAGCTGTATTTATCGTACTTGTGGCTATGGCGAAAGAATGCATCTGGTGGACGCGTCTGAAAGGATTAGAGACAAATACATTTCTCTCTGGTCAATCTCTCATCAACTTTTTCAAGTATCCCTTGAAAAGGAAGGTGAGAGTAGAGAGGCAAGTGTTGTCTAGCAAATGTTTCGAAAAAAGATGGATACATGTAGCAAGAATGGCACGTATAAATGACGAAGCCACCTTGACCATGATTCTATAAAACGTTTTAAAATTTTGTAAACAGAGTTACTTACGTTTCTTGCATAAATAAAAGAAATTGTTTTTAACAAACTGTGACACTAAGGACCGAGGTTACCGTGGTCTTTTCGTAGGTTTTTCTTTCCACGGATAACCTCCCCACTTATTGGGAATTTTCTGTATTATTTCGTATTTTTTGTAAATACCCCAAACATTTTGCGATGTTTTTTTTCATCGTTGTCCCCACTTTTGTTTTTTTCTGCTTTGTTTTCGCCCCCCTCGAAAAGAAAAACTCTACATTTGTATTTTGTCCCCTCTATGTTGAGCCCTGTGTGGCTAATAAAGAAACATATCTATCTATCTATCTATCTCTCTCTCTATCTATCTATCTATCTATCTATCTATCTATCTGACGGACGTGTTTTCACATCGGCTGCAGATGTAAACCTCTTTTTGACCTTCTATTGCCCACATTTTGTTGTAAGTTTTTAATATTTTTGTTGCTAAGCACCTAGGCTTCATTTGTGTGTATTTTCAAAGGCAGGAATTGGCCCCCAGGGGCAGTTTCGGCACAAGCAAAATACAAAAATTTCCTTCTCGACATTTCAAAAATGTCGAGAAACACAATTTTGGAACGCTAAGTCTTGTTCTTTTCATGAGCATTTCCCGAGGCTTCAGATGTCAGAAGAGAAAAACGAACAGAGTAGCGTTTGCTCACGCAGTGACAGGAACGCAGTTGCTGTAAACGTCACAAAGACGGCGATTACAGCTACTAACAGCCCTCTCACCACCACCACCACCAACAACAACATCAACAACAAAAACAACAACAACAGGAAGGACGCAAATTTATACGTCACGGATACTGTTAACAGCCCTGTCACCACCACCAACACCAACAACAAAAACAAAACTGTAACCAAGGTTACAAAACCATGCGTAAAAACCGTCACAAATGTCTCTGACGTAAGCACCATTGCTGCTCACGCCAGCATCACCACTACCAACAACAACAACGACAACAACAACAACAACAACAACAACAGCAAGGACGCAAATTTATCGGCCGTCAGCACCGACACCACCACCTGTTCAACAAACTTTGCTGCCACTACCACCACCTTTGAACCAGGCAGTACCAACACCAACATAAACAAAAATGTTCCAAAGAGCATGTTCGCCAGCACAACAAAAACAAATTTCGCCGATGCTATAAAGGAAAAAAGGAGAATAGTGACATTCACACAACAACAAATTAAAAACACAAAATCCATTCTTACGAAAGAAGGCGATGGTGTTAAAATAAAGATTCCAAAATAAATTATAGAACAAAAAAAACAAAAAATGCATCATTTATAAACTGCTAAACACAAAAACCAGACGTGCAGAAAATTTTAGCACAGATAAGATCAAGATGTGTCTTAAACCTGTATGGGCTCATCAAGAGCATGTCACGTGGGGACGGAAATTTGCCACGGTACAGGTGCGCTTCATAAATGAAAATTTAGCGAAACAATTTTCGACACTCTCTCTCTGCACAGATGACTTGGTGATGATACCGAGTTATCTTGGACAGAGAGTGACCAAAGTAATTATAAAAAACTTGCCATCAGAAGTGGACATCCAATGGGTAGTATCGGCTGTATGCCTCGAAATGGAGGAGGCAAATATTTTGGAAATTACGGTCGGAGAGGAAAAGAACTGGGCCGGGGGAATCTGGAAATCGTTCTCCACATCACAGAGGAGGCTTCACGGAAGATTCCTCCAAACATTAGACTGGCGGAGGAATACAAACTGTATGTGGTGGTAGAGGGCAGGCGGCCTCGCTGTTACTTATGCAACAACGAGGCACATCTGAAAAAGGACTGCCCACTGGCCGCTAAACAAAAACAACAACAACAACAACAACAACAGAAGCAACTACCAAATACCCCCAACAGAAAAACTTTACTACCAACACCACCAGCAACACAAACACTTTACTACCAAAACCACCAGCAACACAAAAAACAACAACAGAAATATCAGCAATAACCTCAACAGAAAAGACAACAGAAACTGCAAAAACAGAAGAGAAAAAAAAAGAAAATTCCAAGACTGCCTCTCCCTCCCCCATATCACATACACCACACACAAATAACAAGCAACCAACACCAACAAAGACAGCAATACAAACACTCACAGAAACACACACAGACGCACAAAATTTGCCGTTACCTCTTTCTGACTCCTCAGAACTCTCATCAGATGAAGAGAGTGGGGAAGGGTGGCAAATAGCTACGAAAGGAAAGAGGAAGCGCAGTAAGAAGAAAACAAAACAAAATGCAAACACAAACAAAGCAGGGAGATTCGCATCTCCCGAAAATACTCCTAACACCAATAGTAATATGCAAAAAATAATGCTAACAGCAATAGACAGTACAAACACAGAGTTGATGAATTACATCAACTTTAAAACAAACATCACAAATAACGACATCAAAACCAACAACCACCCACACACAGCACCGCCAAAATACATTAAAATTTACCATGTATCACCAGCATTGTACCACAAAATAAAATCTCTCTACCCCAACTCGGTAGGGGGATGTCAAAAATATTTGTGCAAGAAATTGTACAATAGCCTCCTTGGTGAAAAATCCAAGGAGGAAACAAAACTTGCAAACAGTAAGTAGCTCTCTTTTCCTTTCCTTTTGTGCTTTAAAGCACACGTATAAATAGAATCATGGTGAAGATTGGTTGTGTGAATGTGCGTGGCTTGGTGTCCCCTTGGAAACAATGGTACCTCTTAAATGACATCAAGTCACACAATTTGGATATCATACCAGACACCATGAACCGCGGGCCCTAAAGTCCATGTTTGGCGGACAGTTTAACATTTATTTTTCTCCCTGTCTGCCGAGGATGGGCGGTAGTGGCACGGCGGTTCTTTTCCGCAAGAGTCTGGATCTCCAAGTAAAGACGATATTTACGGACCCGGAGGGTAGACTGGTTGTCCTAGATGTGGACGGCAGCGATGGAGGCGCTTTTCGGCTGCTGGCAGTTTATGTGCCTCCTTTAACAGGTCGGTCGGACTTCTTTCGGCGTCTAGAAGTATTCCTGTGAACGTCTCGTCCCTTACTTTTAGTGGGGGTTTGGAATGCTACCTTGGACACGCATCTAGACTACGTGACAAAAATAGTGTGTAGGACAAGAGATAGAGATAGTTTAGGATGTCCACAATTCTACATAGTCAGCTACACGGATCACAAACCTGTGACGTGTGCGCTAGACTTAAATACGGCACATAGGTAGGGTCCCGGTTACTGGAAACTGAACGTGTCTTTCCCGTCGAGACAGGTTTTCAGAGACCGGATTAGCACGTTAGTAAAGAGGGCTTTGACGGGAGCCATCGTCAACAACAAATGGTGGTTTGCCCTCAAGAGAGCAGTTAGGGCGGAAGCAATAAGATATAGCAGGGCACTAGCTGTAAAGAGGAACAGAGTAGAGGGGGAGCTAGTGATAAAGTTAGAAGAGGCATTGCGAAGTGGCATCGCATCCGACGTTTTAGCGGCGAGGTTGGCCCTCGACCAACACTTCAATGCTAAACACGAAGGGTGTGCTGTGAGGGCAAGGATGCGTGCTCTGAGGAATGAAGGTGTTGGAGCCGCACGAGAGGCCCGTGTGGCGGAGGCGCAGCGGGGTAACAGAGCCACCATCCGGTCTCTGGTAGACGAACAGGGGCGCGAATTGCTCGAGCCGAGCAAGATGTGCGAGGCGTTTCAGCGGCATTTTGCCCGACTGTTCGGGAGGAGTGGTGAGCGAGAAGGCAAGGTGGACTTTAGTGCCTTCGTGCACAGCTTGCCACGACTCTCGGCAAGAGAGGCGGAGTGCTGCGAAGGGGTCATCACGGCGGAGGAGGTGAGGCTAGCAATGGTGGGTTGCTCGACGGACAAATTTCCGGGCTTGGATGGTCTGCCCTACGAGCTTTACAACTGTATGCCAGACTTGTTTGGAGACGTCTTAGCGGCCGTGTACTGCAACTGGCAACAGAACGGGAACATTCCCGGTTTTGTGAGCCGAGGAGCGGTAACGCTGCTGAAGAAAGATCCAAACAAGGGGGACGCCATAGATAACTTTAGGCCCATCATTCTGCTCAATGCAGACTTGAAATTTTTGGCCAAGTTGTTAGCCAAGCGGTTGGCGCTTGTCATCGAGAAACTGGTCAGCACGGAGCAGACGTGCGCCGTGCCGGGCCGGAGCATCTATGACAACCTCCATCTGATGCGCTACATCATAGAGAGGGTAGTTAAGGAACCTGGCATGGGTGGGGCCCTGATCAATTTGGATCAATCGAAAGCTTTCGATAGGGTAGACCATCGATACTTGGAGGCCGTCCTCGAAGCGGCCGGCTTCGGTCCCGTTTTCCGCGGCTGGATGGCTGCCTTGTACACAGGCATCCGTTCGGTAGTTCGCGTCAATTGACGTCTATCGGGACCCTTCGACATTGCACGTTGGCTTCGTCAGGGATGCCCCTTGTCGCCGCTCCTGTACGTATTGACTCTCGAGCCACTACTGTGGAAGCTGGCGACGCTGAGGGGCATCCCGCGAGAGTTGGGATGCGTTACGAGCGTGTCAGCATACGCGGACGACGTCACCGTCATAGCGTCTAGCCACGAGCACTTCGAGCTTGTCGGCGAGACGCTGAAAGACTACGAAGCGGTGACGGGAGCGAAAATCAACCGGGATAAGTCAGTGGGTTTGCTGCTCGGCACCTGGAGAAGCAAGCCCATACCGTCCGGCAGCGCCTCAGTCGTGGGACGCTGGACGGATGGTCTGCTCAAGTTGCTCGGAGTCTGGTTCGGTCCGGACCTCCAAACGGAGAAGAACTGGGACGAGATAACGAGTAGGGTGGCTACTCACTGCCGGCAATGGTCCGAGAGTAAGCTGTCCCTAAAAGGTAGGGCGGAGGTGGTGAACGCGTACATCGCGTCCGTCATCGAATACCGCCTGACCGTCGTGCCTTGTCCCGATCGCGCCATCACCGAAACGGGGCGCATCCTCTTCTGGTCAATCTCTCATCAACTTTTTCAAGTATCACTTGAAAAGGAAGGTGAGAGTAGAGAGGCAAGTGTTGTCTAGCAAATGTTTCGAAAAAAGATGGGTGCATGTAGCAAGAATGGCACGTATAAATGACGAAGCCACCTTGACCATGATTCTATAAAACGTTTAAAATTTTGTAAACAGAGAGTTACTTACGTTTCTTGCATAAAAAGGAATTTTATTTAACAAATTGTGACACTAAGGACTGAGGTTACCGTGGTCTTTTCCGTAGGTTTTTCTTTCCACGGATAACCTCCCCATTTATTGGGAAATTTTTGTAATATTCTCATTTTTTTTTGTACATACCCCAAACATTTTCTCGATGCCTTTTCATCGTTATCCCCATTTTAACTTTTTAATTTATTTTCGTCCCCATCGAAAAGAAAAACTCTACATTTGTATTTTGTCCCTTCTATGTTGAGCCCTGTGTGGCTAATAAAAAAAACATATCTATCTATGTAATTGTAAATGATAATAATAATATGTTTATAAGATTAATTCTTATAAGTGATCACCATGCATTGGCTAAGGTAAACAGTCTAATATTGAGGCATATAAGCCCTCAACAGAAAGAAGCAGGGTTTGCGGTTCGCATGGGACTCGAACCCTCACCTCCATGGATTCGCGACAAATGTGCTATCATTTACACTAACGTATCCCTAGCATCCTTCCGAAGGGTATATGGTCCGAGTAAAGAAGGTTGCTTTCCTGTTCTTTCTACAGAAGGGAATCTTCTCATAGATCGTAATGACATATTGAAACGTTGGGTAGAGCACTTTAAAGATGTACTCAATAGAGATACAAATGTAGACGAGAACTCAATCAATAATATCCCCCGCCCCCAAACCGGTAATTGGCTTTTGGATTGGATCTATATTTGGATGAAGTGACAGAGACTATAAAACGACGAATGGAAAAGCTCCTGGAGATGATGGCATTTCTGAAGAAATAATTTGGAATGTATTGGAAATATTTTGATAAATAAATTAACAGAGCTTATGGTCCAAATGAGACAAATAGCAATTCAGCAATTTAAAGATGCAACGGTTCTTCGTATTTGTAAAGTATAAAAGTAACAAATGTGAACGTGACAATTTCTCTCCCCTTTCGTCTTCGTCTTCCTCTTTCTCTTCTACTTTTTCTATCTCTTCCACCTTCGTCTTCCTTTTCTTTTTTCCACTTCTTCCTTTTATTCCCTTCTTCTTCTTCTTCTTCTTCTTCTTCTTCTTCTTCTTCTTCTTCTTCTTCTTCTTCTTCTTCTTCTTCTTCCTTTTCTTCTTCTTCTTCTTCTTCTTCTTCTTCTCCTCCTCCTCCTCCTTTTTCTTTTTCTTCTTCTTTTTCTTCTTCTTCTTTTTCTTTTTCTTCTTTTTTCTTTTTCTTCTTTTTCTTCTTCTTCATCCCCTTCTTCTTCTTCTTCTTCTTCTTCTTCTTCTTCTTCTTCTTCGTACTTGTTAGGTAGTATGATTTCTTGTTTGTATTTGTCAGCTTCCTTAAATACTGAAAACAATTTTGCTCGTGTTTTGTGGCTATTTGTATTAGTTTTCCTTGCTTCTGAAGTAGGTATTTTTGCAGTCCTATGGTGGTTATTTTATAATAGTCTTCCAGCTGTATAAGACCTCTACCACCTTCTGTACGTTGTATATATAGCCTTTCTATGTCAGATTTTGAGTGGTGCATCCTATATCCTGTCATTATTTTTCTTGTTTTCCTGTCTATTTTAGATAGTTCGTTTAGTGTCCAGTTAAGGATATTGTAGCTGTAACTTATAACTGGGACAGCTAAAGTGTCAATACCTATTATCTTGTTTTTAGCATTGAGCTCTGTTTTTAGTATTGATCTAACTCGTCTATAGTACTCTTTCTTTATTGTTTCTTTCATTTGTGTGTGTTGTATCCTATCTAGTTCATTGACTCCTAAATATTTGTATGGCTGGTTTTCGTCTAGTTCACTTATTTCATTGGCTTTATCTAGTGTGATGTTGCTACTTCTAACTAATTTTCCTCTTTTCAGGGTTGCATTGGCACATTTTTCTAATCCGAATTTCATATCTATTTCCTTAGCAAAGCCATGTACTGTCTGTAGTAGCGTTTTCAGCTCTTTGTCATTTCTAGCGTATAATTTTAGGTCATCCATATATAAAAGGTGGCTGACTGTTTTCCCGTAACATTTGTATTCGCATCCAGTTCTATTTAGCAATTCAGTTAAAGGTGTGAGTGCCAGGCAGAACAGGAGTGGAGAGAGCATGTCTCGCTGGAACATTCCTCTTCTAATGGGGAGGGCTTTCGTTTTCACGACTCCCTCTTTTGTTTGTAGCTCTAGCACTGTCTGCCATTTATTCATAGAGTGCCTTGTGTATTTTAAAATAATTGGTACCACCTTGTTTATGGCTAGTGTTTCGAGGATCCACGTGTGGGGAACACTGTCGAAAGCCTTTCGGTAGTCGTTATTATTATTATTATTATTATTATTATTATTATTATTATTATTATTATTATTATTATTATTATTATTATTATTACTATCATTATTATTATTACCAGCTGTTCACTTCCCGTGGACTAAGACTGTATGTTCATTTCAAATCTCAAGGATTTTGCAGAGACTTTAAATTCCAATTAATGCTATCTTCTTGATGTCCTCTATTCTAATTTTTATGTCTATCTTTTCCAACCACTTTTTAATTTCTATTCTCACTGTACTTTTCGCACGAACAATAACTGTTATTGTATCTAATTTCGTACTTACTGTGACACTTATTTCTGTCTTCTTTTTTTGTTGTTGTTTGTTAAGTCACTGAATTTATCTTCCCAAGACCTCTGTTGAGCTGCTAAACCTGGTTCTCAAATCTCTGTTGCGCCCAATGGATCTTTGCTCCTTATATCTCGACTTTTAACCTCAAGAATTTCTAAGGTAACAATTACTGCGCTACATATGACGTCATTTGCTTTGCATCTGTTATATTTTCAACATTGATTTTTGTTAAAAGTACGCCAAGCCACTTTAATAGTTTACGATTTTTCTTTTCGATTTTTCACAAAGCTGGTAGCCTCATTCTTTCACTTGTTCGATTCTAATTTAACCATTGTAGTACACCTCTTTGCTCCTCTGTAGCATCCCTTTCTTTCACGAAGTAAACTCGTCTTCATCCCGGTTATTATTTCTATCTTGATGGTTTATTGAATTTATCGTTATTTCTCGTTCGCTTTCCTCTTCTTCTACGTAACTATTTTTCATTGTGTTAGAGATATTTTCCCGTTCAAACTAGGACAGTCACTAATTTTGCTTAATTAATTTTTTCTGGTTTAGCACTGATGCTTAACATATCTTTCCGTATGCATATCTAATACATTCTTTTCTTGTATCCTATTTTGTCAGGCTTATATATCAGTGCTGTTGACGGTTTGAGACAACTTGTTCCTAATATTTGAAACTACAACAAAAACTAAAACAGGAACAGCAGCAGCAACAACACCAACAGAAACGCAACAGTTACATTTATGCTGTTTGCTAGTTCTTGGTTGTATTTTTATGTTGAGAAGACGCTCTCCTTTGCCATATTTTCTTTGATTCAGTTTATGATTCTTTGTGCAGACTATTCCAGCGTAGCGGTCTAAATTCTGGCTATCACTACTTGTTAGTACTAACGTGAGAATAACTAGTTTGGCAAATATGCCACATTTTGCAACTCTCATTCTCTTTTCTGCTTATATTTTCAATTTGTAAATTTGTTGGGGAACGGTGAGATGTATATTTATCCACTGTTTTAGTAGAGTTAACATCTTACCGTCACCAAATGCAATGTTAATGTTTTAAAAAAATTAACAGATGAAAATAATCTTTTGGAAAAAGAAAAATTATCCAGCAACTGTGGTCCTCACTAACACATTACAACAAAAAACTCGCATAACACAGTTCAATTCATGATGTGGAGAAGGAGGAGTAGTATGGAGCGACGTGAAAATGGAGGAAGAGGACGGAAGGAGGAAGAAAAGAGGAACAAGCAGGGGAAGACGAATGGAAAAGGAAGGGTAAGAAGAAGAAGAAGAAGAAGAAGAAGAAGAAGAAGAAGAAGAAGAAGAAGAAGAAGAAGAAGAAGAAGAAGAAGAAGAAGAAGAAGAAGAAGAAGAAGAAGAAGAAGAAGAAGAAGAAGAAGAAGAAGAAGAAGAAGAAGAAGAAGAAACAACAAAAGCTATAAAACAAATGAAATCCAAACTAAAACTAGAGCAGCAACGGACCATGATAAAACGATGGCAAGAAAAACCCCTACATGGTAAATACTGAGCTAAACTAAATGCAAAAGAAATAGACAGAGAAGAATCCCAGCAATGGTTGAGAAGCTCAGGACTCAAAGCAGAGACTGAAGGAATTTTAATTGCTGCACAAGACCAAAGCCTCCCCACCAGAAATTACCAAAAACATATAATGAAAAGAAACATAACTAGTAACTGTAGAATATGTGGAGATGGACAAGAAACAATAAATCATATTATCTCCGGCTGCCCAGTCCTGGCTAAGAAGGAATATATTCACAGACACGACAGAGCTGGGACCTATATACACTGGAAGCTATGCCAACACTATGGAATAACAACAGAAAAAAGATGGTATAAACACACGCCAGGAAAAGCCACAGAACACGAGAAAGCAACCATACTCTGGAATATGCCAATACATACAGATAGAGAAATTAAGGCCAATAGGCCAGATATAGTTGTCAAAGATCATGAAGTAAAAAAATGCTTTCTAATTGAGGTATCAATACCAGCAGATGACAACGTTTCTCTAAAAAAATGGAGTAACTTTCCAAATACAAAGACCTGGAAATAGAGGTAACTCGAATGTGGAATCTAAAAACAGAAACAATTCCTACGATAGTAGGTGCCTTAGGTATAATAAAAAAATATTCAGACAAATACATAACAAAAATACCAGGACTTACAAATATATATAACATACAGAAAATTGCGCTACTGGGCACTGCATACATCCTACGCAAAACACTTTCAATACAGTAACCATAAGAGCATCACAGCATACCACAGCACATACCCAAGGCACACAGAGCTGCGCTCGGTAGTGAAGTGAAAGCACGTTATAAAAATAAAACTACTGAACAATAATAATAATAATAATAATAATAATAATAATAATAATAATAATATTAATAATAATAATAATAATAATAATAATGGTTTGGCGAAGGGTTTTACTCAATTACATGAATCCCAGTGCTCAACTGGTACTTAATTTATCGACCTCGAAATGGCGAATATTAATGATAAATAATAATAAATAATAATAGCCTTTATTTTGAAGTTGTATTTCATTTGGGCAAAAACCAGACTTATTTTCTGCATATGCAGGTAGATACATGTGAATTTTCTTCTCTTTATCATCGTTACAATGTGAGTAAAACTGAGTTGAGAATTGTTCTCTCATCATGCCTGTTTTGTTTTTTAGATTGTTTTGTGTTTTGCTATGGTTTTTGTTCAGTATTAGAAACCTGCATTTTGGCAGGGCCTTGCTATCTTGCTAGTCAATGCTAGAAAATTGTACATTCATATTGTGCTGTGTCGCTCCCTTTTTCTTTTTTTACTTTCTGTCTCTCTCTTTCTCTCTTTCTTTCTCTCTCTCTCTCTCTCTCTCTCTCTCTCTCTCTCTCTCTCTCTCTCTGTATCTATCTATCTAGCTATCTTCTTATCTGCTTTTTCCTCTAGATCGTTGGAATCTTCATAATAGTTATATTGTTAGACGTTGCCTTTCTCTCATGCTTCAACATTCAATGTGTCGCTTTGAAATGGTGTTTATTGTCAAACGCACTTATTCTGAAGTTGTTTAATTTAGGTTTTATGGGCTATAGTATAAACCAGAGCTATTTTCTCAAGTTAGATGTAAATGGTTTTCCTTCTCCTTATCATCCTTAGTATTTTAGTATTTGTTTTTGTTTGTTTTTTTTTGGTCGGGGGCATTTTTGTATGAAAAAATTTTGAAGGCTATTTCTCTTTACACCTCCGTCCCTTAACATCCCACTCCGAACTTTTTTTGACCAATTATTTATTTTTTTTAATTTTCTAATATTTTCAGAGGGAAAAGTGAGTGATTTAAGGGCGATTTGACTGTTGTTTCTAGCATATCCAAAGACAACCCTCCTCGTTTCTTTATCACTCTCGCATGTATTGATGATTTTCAATATTTTCTCCCAGAAATGGATTTACATGCTATAAAAAAATTTGAGAAATTATGATTTTTTTACAACCCCCACTCCCTACCCCCGATTCTTTCTGTTTAGAAATTAAAATATTAGAGAGCCTGAGAAGGTGATTTTAAAAAATTACGGTGATATACTTGCATAGCAAGTAACTTGATCTGAGATCGTGTGCTGAAACAAAAACAATTGCAGCGTAGATGTTTCTAAGCCGTTCAAGAATATACAAAAACAGATTCATTTATGTCAAAATATTTTCGTCGCTTTGAAACCGTGACCTGTTCACTGACAAAACTTCACAAAAGTGATGCAGCATTAAGTTTTGTGAGAAATTGGAGTTTAAAAATTCAATAAACTTGAGAGATCGAATTTACAGGAAATTTCTTAGAACATGAAATTATGAAAATATTTCCAGGCTGTCAACCTTTTAATAATTGCTTACTTTTAGTACTTTTAGCAATTGCAACATAATGTTGTGTCGACGCCCCCAGACGATGAAGTAGGCTAGCCCAATACGGAGATACAGAGAGAGACGTCTAGACGTTGATGTAGTTGAGTAGAGGTCACCCGAACGTGCGATATAACAGTGGCGACGAGGATCTCGTAGCTCACACAGCCACTGTGTAGTATTGCGATATAATACATACCTAATTAAGTAGCAGCTTTTTCCATTAGAGTATAGATTATTATTATTATTATTATTATTATTATTATTATTATTATTATTATTATTATTATTATTATTATTATTATTATTATTATTATTATTATTACTGAGCGAGAGAGCAGCGCATGCCATCAAAGTGACACTGGAATACAAATATACGAAACCTTATATACCCATTATGACCACTCGTCTGATAAGTGTGGTGTCTGCAATCTGTGCTCATACCACGTCTTGCCTCTTTCTATCAGAGAGGGACATGCTCAGGTGGTTAAGGTCAAACAAATGACAAGCATTTGCTTGTCAGTTGTTTGACCTCAACCACCTGTGGTATTGAGCAATACCAAGATAAAACAATGTACATGATAACATTTCCAGACAGTTAAGATCAGAAGCCACGAGAGCCACTGCCTGGTACTGCATCCGGGCATTTATTATTATTATTATTAATATTATTATTATACAGTAGCTTATTTTCGTTGTATCTTCAGTATGTCTTTGGTTTAGTGTTGTTGGACAAATAAGTTCCTTGAAGATATGGAAGTTTTCAAAACTACAGTAGACAATACACTTCAGAAGAGCTTTCAAAAAACATCACCTTGCTTGGAATTTCGTATGGGGATCCTTTGAAGTTCCACCCTTTATGAAAATGCCATTGTCTCGCATTCTCAAGAAAAGCTACAATTAATTTCCAGCAAGCTACTGTCGTATCTGTCTAATTTCCAATATCTTAAACCTGACATAGATATTCAAAAACTAACACTTAACTCCTCCATTATCTTGAAATTGTTCTTCTTCATTGAACATGTTTGTAAAGACAGATATTCCGATGTTGCATCCTCATTAGAACTTCAATCGAAAGCATTATTTTCTGTTTGTTTTCACCAACGTATACGTACATGACTGACATGTTTATTTCATAGATAAGTTACGCGCCAATGGTGCGTATCCCCCCCCCCTGATATCTTCGTTTGGAAGTATCGCAGTCAACAGATCGCAAGTATCGCTGTCAACAGAGCCTTCTATTACGTAAAACTAGTACCGGAATATTTAGTAACTTAGACGAGTTCTACAATATGCCTTCTGTTTTCCCATTCCAACAATATACACCTCTTAGTCCAAGCATTACTACCTTCTTCTAGCCCTTTATAGACATCCTTTTTCCTGCATATTGTGCCCCTTATTTTTCCTACAAATATTTACAGCCAGCATCCGCTTTCTCCAAGCTAAGAAATCCCATCAAATATAATTAACTTAGGCAGAAACGACTATAGTTTCATTATAAGTAATATGACTTAACCTGTTACCTGGCAACATTTCTTATGATCAAACTCTAAAGTGTTCCACTTCCCATCGTCAGCCTGTACAACGTCTGCCTCTGTTTCGAGATTTATCTGTCGTACTGGCTTTTTGATATTTTTGTTTTATGTGTGGATTAAATATTTTGATTTTTAAAATATACACGATGTCCCCCTTATTGTAGTGTCCTACACTATCACCTATTTTTCTTAAAGAATAGTATTGCGCCTGCGATTTTATCTACTGTTAACTCTAATATAGTTCAATGTTCGGTAATCTCCTGTAATCTCCTGTAATCTTCCTCTTTACATTAATAAATGTATTCTTCACATTTAACCACACTCATTCCCATCTATATCTTAGTGCCCTTCATTCGTTACCATTTTACACTCTCACATGCCATTCAAATGGAATGTAAATTCTTCACTCAGCTCATATGCTGGACTTGAATGCAGACAGTGAGAGTATGATCAAATAAGGAATTGATAAATCTGTCTCTGTCACCATGCTATAAACTCATGCACCAAGTAAACTTTGCACTCTTAAATTATGAATTACAAAATTATTCTTAATTGTTACAAGTGTAAAGCTAACATCTTTCTATAAATTTTAAACCTCATATCGGAATAATATTCACATATTTTAAAGGCGGTGCTCCAGCATGGCCGCAGTCAAATGACTGAAACAAGTAAAAGAGTAAAAGAGTATATTTGGGACGATACAGCTGCAACAAGCTATTACACTGAAGACAGAATCGAAAAGGAGGTCATTTAATCGATCAACGAATATATGTCCATTCAGTAGCAAACTCACTTTGTTCGTTTCATTTATCATTATTTATTTATTTATTTATTTAATTTTTTGGTTCCTCTGGTGGTATTATAACGGCGAGAAAATACACGTCTGGACTACATTACAATTGTCCGAAAAATATGTGAATGTGTTGAAATATATTACCTAGTTCAAAGATATTACCTAGTTAACAAGAGAATTAATTCAATGCATATAGCGTATTGTGTCCTCAGTTGTAGTTTTCAAGATCTCAGTTCGAGATTTATCAAGCATATATTTATACATATACAGTTATAGATACTTATACAAGCATATGCAAATTATTGTATAAGTATCTACACACGTGTATGTGCAGACATATATATTTATTAATACAAATATACGCACAAACCAAAAGAGAAGACAGTTCACCAATGAGATTTACACTTTTCTCTCAATGTAATATAGCAACCGTGTAATATAGTATTTTCAGATTTTCCGTCATTCAAATTGCTCGCCATTCGCTGCTCTTTGCTCTGCTAAAAGTAAACCCATGCCTTTTTATGTAACAGCAAATTTTCAGTATTGAAATATTTCATGTTTAATATTTCTATAAAACTTAGCAGCTTAATATTTCGCCCGTCAAGTACTTTATATTTTTCTACCTCTTTCTCCAAGTATCTGTTCTTTCTAAACCTTGTTTTAGTTATGATAGAGTAAACACGGTTGTGTTGCGTTGTAAACACAAAAAACTACAAACCACAATATATTGTTGCAGGACATTTTTCACTACCTTGTATTTCGATATTTAAAATAATCATCTCCATCAGAGAGAGAGAGAGAGAGAGAGAGAGAGAGAGAAAGAGAGAGAAGAGGTAGAGTAAGGAGATATAAAGAGAAATATATTCAAGAATATTTTGTCCAACAGAAAATCTACATTTTGTACATTATGATAGAAACTTATGCTCAACGCTCATTCAATGAACCCAAAACGTATTTCTCTTCTCATTATTTTTTTTCATTCATGTTTTGAAATATTTAGAAGTTGAATGAAGCTTGTTATTTTCCTAATCATTAAATAGATAATCTTAGATTATCACCTTATTACTGTTACTTAGTAACAAATTGATCGTTCTCTGATTGCAGTACTTCATAAGAACGCGTATTATATTCTAAAAATCCGCCAAATTTTTTGGTTTTGCATATTTGATATAAATTATCCATAACTGAACTGACAATCTGTACGAAAGAACATAATTTACAATTACTTCGAATATTTCAAATCAATTTCGACTACAAATAATCAAGTTTTGTAGCCAATGTTTAAGTTTCGTTTAATAATCTATCTAATTTTGTCTGCTGAACTTAATTGTTGCAACAGATCACTACTTATCTACAAAAAGTATATTTTTCAAAAGAAAAGAATTTTATTCCGCTGGTACTTAACTAATCCGTATTAGCATAGGCGCCGGCGTGGTTCCTAAGTACTTGTTTCCAGGTTCAGTCCCACTGCGTGGTACCTTGGCTAAGTATCTTCTACTATAGCTTCGGGCCGACCAAACCTTGTGAGTAGATTTGTTAGAAGGAAACTGAAAGAAGCCTACCTTATATATACATGTGCGTGTGTTTGTGTGTGTCTTTGTGTTTGTATCTGTGTTTATCGCACGCCATCACCGATTGATGTGTTATAATCCCCGTAACTTGGCGGTTTTAAGTACTAGGCTTTAAAAGAATAAGTTCTGGTATCGATTTGTTTGACTAAAGCGCTTTGAGGCGGTGCTCCAACATAGCCGCAGCCAGGTAAAAGAGTAAAAAAATATGAAGATAACTATTTTGGTGGAAAGTGAAAAAAAAAAAAAAAAGCAAAACTAAACACTTCAAATTTTTGCTGCTTAACTCTACTTCATCCTTAAGTACATCCACAACCCTAACCAATTCAGGGATGAGCAATCATTTAGGCATATTCTACCTCAGTCTACATTACCCAATCATTGCTCGCTTAAAGCGTGGTTCGAGGTCGATTTGGTTATTATGTTTAGTTAATGACTATCATAAAACCCTTCACACTAGAAGTTCCCTGGAAAATTTGTTTTGCAAATTAGTGTGAGGCAGAGAGGCACTCGTAGTTCACTTTCGTTTCATCTTTGTCGTGTAGCCTTTGATTAACGGTAAACCAAAAGCATTCATTTCGTAATTTTTCAGACTTTTGATATCAAAGACTACAATACTGAAAGCGTTAACTCAGGTAAGATATATAGATTTATTGAAAGAACGTGGCTAGACGACAATGGCATAAATGAAGATTTTTTTCTTTTTGAAGTGTGTAATGATGGATAGACAGATCTCTGAAATTGATAATGAATAAGATGGTGAACCGTAATACATTTGACAGAAGAAAGATAAGTAATAACTCTATACAAAATAGTATCGTTGTTTGTTTGATTCATTCTATGATAATCATGACAGAACAGACTTATGATTAAAATCATTGAAGCTGTGATCATCGCAGCTCCTTTTCCATATGTAGTGTAACTAAGACAAAATTTCTTTTATAAGTAGTGAAACAACGACAAAATTTATCTACTGCAGCCATTTTCATTAAACAAAATGTTAGATGCAATACAAATAAGATTTTACACTGATTATAGCAACAAAAATGACCTTAAAGAGACTCCCTTCTTGCCTCATGCGTATAAGTTACGATAGGATTGTAGGGAACTGACAAAATTAAAGAAGAGTAGAAAATTCACTATTCTCAGTAAATATTGATAGAAATATATCTGTATAGGCGGTTTTTCTATCATAAGTTCAGCTATCTGTGAAAGAGTTCAAGTTTTCTGGATTATGGGTTTTGTTCAAGAAAGGTTTTTTTGTGTTTGAAGGATTTTTTTCTGTTTGCTTCCAAATGTTGAGGTTAGTTACTGAAGATTAAACTAACGATGAATGTTTTGAAGACAAAAATAATAAATTCATCTGCATTTTTGCTAAGCATGATGGTTGCTAACGTTTGAAACAAGAGCTTCTCAATTGCCATCTCTAATATAATTTTTCTATCGTGTTTAGCAAATACCTATAAAATCTTTTTGAAAATTTTACTATTATATGAATGAATAAATTATTAGGTTAATATTATATTTCTTTCTTCTCATCAAAAAATTATGGAGAAATGCACTGCTTCAAGTACACCTGATATTTTTTTTAAAGTGAAATAAGATTTACCTTCGAAATTTAAATTTGTCAATTCAAATTATGGAAGTTCAACTGTCTGTAAGAAAGTAGAACAAAATACTTAATTGTTTTATTTCTGTAGTGGGTTGAACATTCTTCTTCTGAAATGTTGTTTAAACCTGAGGTTTGACATGGGGTTTAACTTATTCTATATCGAAACAAAGCACTTTTCCGAAATTCCTCACTAGAAGAGTTAAAATAAATATTGGATTACTTTACCAGATTTACATCCTTACATTCCTAATTATTTATTAATTCTAAGTTGTACAAATATGTATGAATGCAACGAAGACTGTTACTACACATTGGATAATAGCAACAGAGTTACGTAACCACGAATGATCTGTTTTAGTGTCTAACGAATCTTCAAATGTAAAATATTTATGGACAGTGTTCTAGTAGTTAAAAGGGTTCAAAAGCAACAAGTAACATTACGTTTTTAAAATGGAGGCTACAAGCGATGTATGTGGTCGTCTTACAATCTTGTACTCAAATATCCAGTTTTAGCCGGCTTCAAATCACATATTTTTTGGATTGTTTAATTGTCTTCTATTTTTGGACTGAGCAATCGTATCAGCTATCCTTGCAAAATTCAGACATGTATCTAAAAGGGTGATTTAGATGGCCCACTAACTAAAGAACGGAATGTCCCGTCGGAAAACCTCCAGATCCTTGAAATTTCTTTGCCCTAAGCTTTACTTTCGTTTGCCAGACTTATTTGGCGGCCTTTTAGCAGACATCTACTGCAGCTGGCAGCAGAACGGGAAAATTTCCAATTCTGTAATTCAAGTAGCGGTGGCGCTGCTGAGAAAGGACTCTAACAAGGTGAATGAAAGAGAAGCTTTTTGGCCCATAATGCTGCTGAACACAGACTTTAAAATTTTGGCCAACATGTTAGCAAAGAGATTGGTGCTTGTCGAAGAACTTAATGATGATTCGCACACATGGGCAATCCAAAACCGATCCATCCACGATAACCTCAACTTCATGCAATACATTATAGACAGGGTATGTAAAGAAGCTGGCATGGGTTGTGCTCTGTGTCGAACACCAAGCACATAGATCTGGTGGGTACTGCTGTAAAAGAACACCAGGCGATGACAGGAATAAAAACTAACCAAGAAATGTCAGTGGGCCTCTAGTTCGGCATCTGGAGAGGCAGGCCCATGCCATTAACAACGTTGTGGGACGCTGAACGGAGGGACCGGTAAATGTGTTCGCTGTCTGATTTGGTCCAGATCTTCAGGTGGGGAAGAACTGAGACGAGATGACGAAAGGGATTGCCAATCTTACCCGGAAATGGAACAAGAGAAAGCTATCCCTGAAAGGTCGGACAGGAGTGGCGGATACCGACATCACCACCGTCATATATTATTACCTGATAGTCGTGTCTTGTTCCAATTTATATCTAACCAAACTGGAGAGCATACAATTCCTCTTTCTGAGGAAGGGACGCGTTCCACCGGCCAGATGTTTGGTTTGTTGTCAACACCCACTGAATTGAGAGCTAGGCATGCAACGACTACTAATGCACAGACAATGAGCAATTGTCATGGAAGTTGTCAGACTGGATTTTCCACTACTCGTCCTTTTCTCTGAGCTGCAGCCCTGAGTCAAGTGTAAAAAGAGGCAGGGTGCCTGGCACGTAGAGTTTCGCAATCTTTTCTTTATTGGGCAATGCAGTCGTTGGGTTAATGGGGAGCAAGTGAGATGGAGGTCTCAGGGTGACTATGAGCATCGACGAGAGTCAACTGACTGGTCTGTTCCGGAGGTTTTCCGGGTCGAGGCCTAAGGATAATTTAACGAAATCTTTGGCCTACCAAGGGTTTTTCTACAGGCATGGAAGTGTTGTCATCCGGGCTTGCCCGACATGCGCGCAGGATGATGAGACTTCTACATGCCCTTACCCACTGCCCGAACATTACTGACTTGTGGTTTATGCGGAACACCTGCTGTCGCTTGTAGAACGGATCTGATTATCGGCTGAGATCATCGTGAAGATCGTCCTGCCACCTATCTTTGACCGGGAATACCAGACAGTATTTCTTTGCCTAATGGCCTTAGCGAAAGAGGTTGTGTGGTGGACCAGATTTAAAAGTTTGAAGACAAACACTTTCTTCTTTAGCCAAGCGCTCATCAACTATTTCAAATTTCACTTGAAAATGAAATTAAGTGTGTTCAGAGAAGTGCTATCAAAAGATAAGTGAATGTAACGCGAATGGCCCGAATGAACAGGCCGACTCTAAACAATTATCTCTAGATCGATAGTAGGTGAAGGAGAGAGGGCACATACCCCAGTGGTCACGGTGACCGTATTTTTATTTGCGAGGTTTCCACTAGTTACCCTTGAAAGCTGTTAGAATTCTAACTGTTATTCTTCATTAATATGTTTCAAATACCACTCTATGTACCACTCCTGTACCGTCCCCAATCATTTTATATGAACCTACAGTTATTAATAAAGAAAAGATTATTATGAATAACTTCCAGATATCCCTAGCCTGGCAGTGCTGCCGGGGATGGGGGCCCTGCCAGTTCGCGATAAACTCTACAGGTACGGGCTTGTCCGAGATGCACGTGGAGGGATGAAAACGTTCTGCATGCTTTCGTACAGTGTCCGCGCATTGCTAACTTCTGGAGCTTCGGCGAACAGTTATTGTCACGTCTAGGATGGATCCGAGTCTATTGTCTATCGTCTGAGTTTATTGTGAAGATCACTCTGCCCTCTTTCTTTGGCTGCGCTATAGCAAAAGAAGTTGTATAGTGGACGCGATTGAAAGGGTTGAAGACAGGTACCTTCCCCTTTGGCCAAGGGCTCATTGACTTTTTCAGTTTCCACTTGCAAAGTAAAGTGATGCAGGAGAGGGAGGAGCTGTCACCCGGTTAGTTCGTTGAAAGGTGGGTGAATGTGGCAAGAAGGGCCAGCATGAATGGGCTTACTTTAAGTGTGCTCCTGTTGGCCAGATGGAAGGGAGAGGAAAGGGTGCTTTCCTGTGCAACCTTTGTGTTAAGAGGTCCAAAGTGCGTGGAGTCTCTTTGGTCATCTTACAGTGAAACTCACTCTGTGGGGGAAACATATTGAGGATTTAATCTCTTTGTTAATGGTACAGTTTGCTGTTTAATGTTTAACCTCACTGTCCCATGTTTGTGTATCATCCTCTAAGTTTTATGTTAGGCCCTGGTGGCCAATAAAGAAAGTATTATTATTAAGGTGGTGAGCTGGCACAATCGTTTGCACACCGGGCAAAACGCTTAACGGTATTTGGCCTCGCTACGTTCTGAGCTCAAATTCCAGCGAGATCGACTTTGCCTTTCGTAGTCAATTAAATAAGTACCAGTTACGCACTGGAGTCGATGTTATCGACTCAATCCCTTCTCCAAATGTGCGGCCTTGTGCTTCTAGTGAAAAGGATCATTATTATTATTATTATTATTATTATTATTATTATATTATTATTATTATTATTATTATTATTACTATTATTATTATTATTATTATTATTATTATTATTATTATTATTATTATTATTATTATTATTATTATTATTATTATTATTATTATTATTACTATTATTATTATTATTATTATTAATATTATGTTGTTATTTTTCTTCTTCCTTCAAATTTTCTTCCATTTCTAGCCGAGTGTTTTCCGTACACCTAGGGCAGAGAAACTCGTTGTATGCATTCCCAATTTACACACGCAAATTCACAGGTAAGACATGTATTTAAGAAAAAAAAAAATTCATGAATGGATGTTGTTTTCACAGCGATAATGCTCTTCTCAGTACATGAGTCGTTCCTGTTAGCACGATTTTTTGCACTTCCTGTAGGGCTGGTAAACCTGGTATCATTTTCAAATAGGTTTCAGTACCATTTTTATTATTCCTAGAGATCCTACAATCATTGGTATGGTAGTCACCTTGAGGTGCCACATTTTTTCAATTTCTATTAGCAAGTCTTTATATTTACTGACCTTGTCAAATTCTTTCACCGCTATATTATGATCGCAGGGAATACTCATGTCAATTAATAAACACGTCCTCTTTGTCTGATCTTTTATAATAATATCCGGTTATTAGCTTTAATAGTCTTGTCGGTATATACGGGGAAGTCCCAGAGAATCGATACATTTTCTCCCTCAGTCACAGCTTCAGGATGGTGTTTATACCATTTGTCAGCGGTTTTGATTTTATAATGCTGACATTGTCCAGTGTAAATACTGGCCAAATCTGTCATGTCTTGCTTTATATTCTACAGGTGCTAAGACTCTATACCCTGAGATTAGGTGGTCTATAGTTTCAATCGCATCGTTACAAAATCGGCATTTGGGGTCAGCTCCATTTTTAATCACATTGGCTTGGTAGTTCCGGGTTAATAAGCTTTCGTCTTGAGCAGCCAATATGAAACCTTCACGCTCTGCTTTTAGCCCTGAACTTCGTAACCACTGATGCGTGCGTTTCTGGTCGACATAAGCTTGTTTCCTACGAACCACATACTTGCCATGCAGAGGTTTCTGTTCCCATCTGCTAGCTAATTTTTCGTGTGCTTTTGTCTTTGCAATTAATTTTATTTTCTTTGCAGCAGCAGTTGGCGCATTTCCTTCTATTATTATTATCATTATTTACATTATTATTATTATTATTATTATTATTATTATTATTATTATTATTATTATTATTATTATTATTATTATTATTATTATTATTATTATTATTATTGTTCAGTAGTTTTATTTTTATAACGTACTTTCACTTCACTACCGAGCGCAGCTCTGTGCGCCTTGGGTATGTGCTGTGGTTTGCTGTGGTGCTCTTATGGTTACTGTATTGAAAGTGTTTTGCGTAGGATGTGTGCAATGCGCAGTAGTGCAATTTTCTGTATGTTATATATATTTGTAAGTCCTGGTGTTTTTGTTATGTATTTGTCTGAATATTTTTTATACCTAAGGCACCTACTATGATAGGGATTGTTTCTGTTTTTAGATTCCACATTCGAGTTACCTCTATTTCCAGGTCTTTGTATTTTGAAAGTTTCTCAATTTCTTTTAGGGAAACGTTTTCATCTGCTGGTATTGATGCATCAATTAGAAAGCATTTTTTTTCCTTCATGATCTTTGACAACTATATCTGGTCTATATGCCTTAATTTCTCTATCTGTGTGTATTGGTATGTCCCAGAGTATGGTTGCTTTCTCGTTTTCTGTGACCTTTTCTGGCGTGTGTTTATACCATCTTTTTTCTGTTGTTATTCCATAGTTTTGGCATAGCTCTGTCGTGTCTGTGAATATATTCTTTCTTAGCCAGGACTGGGCAGCCAAAGATAATATGATTTATTGTTTCTTGTCTATCTCCACATATTCTACAGTTACTAGTTATGTTTCTTTTCATTATGTGTTTTTGGTAATTTCTGGTGGGGAGGCTCTGGTCTTGTGCAGCAATTAAAAATCCTTCAGTCTCTGCTTTGAGTCCTGAGCTTCTCAACCATTGCTGGGATTTTTCTCTGTCTATTTCTTTCGCATTTAGTTTAGCCCAGTATTTACCATGTAGGGGCTTTTCTTGCCATCGTTTTATCATGGTCCGTTGCTGTTCTAGTTTTAGCTTGGATTTCATTAGTTTTATAGCTTTTGTTGTTTCTTCTTCTTCTTCTTCGTATTTGTTAGGTAGATTGATTTCTTGTTTGTATTTGTCAGCTTCCTTAAATACTGAAAACAGTTTTTTGTTTTGCTCGTGTTTTGTGACTATTTGTATTAGTTTTGCTTGCTTCTGGAGTAGGTATTTTTGCAGTCCTATGGTGGTTATTTTATAATAGTTTTCTAGCTGTATAAGCCCCCTACCACCTTGTGTACGTTGTATATATAGCCTTTATATGTCAGATTTTGGGTGGTGCAATTATTATTATTATTATTATTATCATTATTATTATTATTATTATTATTATTATTATTATTATTATTATTATTATTATTATTATTATTATTATTATTATTATTATTATTATTATTATTTTATGTTTGACTTTTGTTTTGCATTTGTACAAGTTGGATCCAAGTCTCACCCAGAGACTTCAAGAGACAAGTTAGAAGTTCATGTAGGTGTTATGCCTAGGGTACCATATATTTGGATTTGTACAGTTTTGTTCTAGTGAATGTTTAAGAAACCATAAGAAAATTATGTTTGCTTTAAAATTTGAGATCACATAGACAGTATTTTACGTAGGATATGGGCAGTTCCCATGAGCACTATCTTTTGAACTTCAGCCATTTTGGGATTTCCTGGTATCTGAGCTAGGTAGTAATCAGCCCGTTTCGCTGTCATTCCCAGGGCACCTATGACAATAGGTATTGTTTTGGTCTTCAGATTCCACATTTTGCTAATTTATATTTCAAGATCTTTATATTTGCTCAGTTTTTGGTAGGTCTTGACACATACGTTTATATCGATTGGGACAGTCATATCAATGAGGAGGCATGATTTTTGTCTGAAGTCTTTCAGTATGATGTCTGGCCTATTTGCGTCTATCTTTCTGTCAGTTTGAATGGTGAAGTTCCAGAGGAGTGCAATGTGATCATTTTCAAGTACTGGGGGTGGTTTGTGTTCCCACCATTTTTTTTATTGTTGTTATTATTATTATTATTATTATTATTATTATTATTATTATTATTATTATTATTATTATTATTATTATTGTTCCGTAGCTTTATTTTTATAACGTGCTTTCACTTCACTACCGAGTGCAGCTCTGTGCGCCTTGGGTATGTGCTGTGGTTTGCTGTGGTGCTCTTATGGTTACTGTATTGAAAGTGTTTTACGTAGGATGTGTGCAGTACCCAGTAGTGCAATTTTCTTTATGTTATATATATTTGTAAGTCCTGGTATTTTTGTTATGTATTTGTTGAATATTTTTTATTATACCTAAGGCACCTACTATGATAGGAATTGTTTTATTATTATTATTATTATTATTATTATTATTATTATTGTTTTTATTATTATTATTATTATTATCATTATTGAGTGAGAGAGCAGTGCATGCCATCAAAGTGACACTGGGGTAAAATATACGAAGTCCATTATACCCATAATAACTACCCGTTTGATAAGGGTATACTAGGCACATGCATCACAACCATATGTGCGCGCCATGGTGATATCATATCAAGATAAACAGCGCATGACCTCGCAGGTGGAGCCCAGTTAGAATTTTCTTCATGTCGAGTAGCCCATCCCGCTGAAAAAGTCCCTGAATAAGTGAATTATTCAAACCCCAAAGAATTCCTCTCAACACACGACTATGATGCTCCTCCACTACTTTTGCTCATGATCAGAGATGCACATATCGTCAGCCACCAAGGGACATGCTCGACTGGCTAAGGTAAAACAACTGACAAGCAAATCTGTGGTATTAAGCAGAATATTTGCTGTAGTCCATCTTTTATAGCAAGACAAAACAATGTACATGATAACACTTCCAATCACTTAAGATCAGAAGCCATGAGAGCCACTGCCTGGTACTGCATCCGGGCATTTATTATTATTATTATTATTATTATTATTATTATTAATATTATTATTATTATTATTATTATTATTATTAATATTATTATTATTATTATTATTATTATTATTATTATCATATTGTTTTTTCTTTCTTTTTTTATTCAAATTTTCTTCCATTTCTCGCCGAGTGTTTTCCGTACACCTAGGGCAGAGAAACTCATTGTATGCATTCCCAGTTTACACACGCAAATTCACAGGCAAAATATGTATTTTAAAAAAAAGAATTACTGAATAAAAAAATTCATGAATGGATGTTGTTTTCGCAGCGATAATGCTCTTCTCAGTACATGAGTCGTTCCAGTTATTATTATTATAATTATTATTATTATTATTATTATTATTGTTGTTGTTGTTGTTGTTGTCATCGTCGTCGTCGTCGTTGTCGTCATCATCATCATCATCATCATCATCATCATCATCATCATCATCATCATTATTATTATTATTAGTATCATTATTATTATTACCCATGTTTCCAAAACTGAATTATCCAAACCCCAAAGAATTCCTCTCAACATATGGTTATGATGCTCCCCCACTACTTCTGCTCATGGTCAGAGATGCACATATCGTCAGCCACCAAGGTACATCCTCAACCGGTTAAGGTAAAAGAACTGACAAGCAAATCTGTGGTATCGAGCAGAATATTTACTGTTATTATTATCATCATTATTATCATTATCCTTATTATAATCGCTGCGACCTGGTAGAATCGTTAGCACACCAGACGCCGGGTCTAGATTCCGTTGGGGTTGACTTTGCCTTTCATTGTCTCCGTATCAATAAAATAGGTTCCAGTTGAGACGTTGTTAATGTCATCGACTCAACTGCTTCCACAATATTTCAGGCGTGGTGCCCATAAAAGAAACTATTGCTGCTGCTGTTACTGCTACTACTACTACTACTACTACTACTACTACTACTACTACTACTACTACTACTAGTGACGCTATTACTACTCATGTGGTGATCTGGCTGAACAATGAGGACAGCGGACAAATACTGAGCGGCTATTTTCGTAGCTCTTTGCTGTGCGGCGCTCAAATCCAGCTCAGAAGAACTTTGCACTTAGCCCGGCCATAAAATGAAGTACTAATCATGTGCTAGAGCCGATGTAATCGATATACACTTTATTCTCAAAATTGCTGGCCTTGTGCCAAAATTTGGACCAATATATTTGCCGATCTTACGTTCTAACTTCAAATACCACCGAAATTGATTTTGCATTTTATACTTTTCGTTTAGAATATATGAGCTGTGTGGTGGGCGTAATTATCTTTCCACTCCCCTCATAACTGCAGGACTTGTGCGAAAATTTGAACGCGTTATTATTAGAACTAATGTGAAATGTGTGGTCTTGATTATATTCTAAATTTTAGTCATCCCTAACACCTGGCATTTAATTAAATATAATCAATCCAAGGATTTTATCATCATATTACTTCATGCCTTCCCTAAACATGACATACACAAACTGACGATATTTCCTGCACTGAGGGTAATCACATATCCGATAAATTAAACTTATAATGCTAAGGCTACTAAACACTCAGATTTTCCAAATTCTGCCAGCAGTGGTGTCCTTGGTCAAGTGACCTGTTGAAGTCAGCAGCTAAATCTTCGAATGGCGCAATTCGACCTTAGAAATATTAAAAAAAACAATAAAAAAAAACACTTTAGAAAATGCAGTCCCATGCACCTTTACAAACGACAGTTAGTAATAACTGGAATGCTGTTAATATAGGATCTTCAGGCTTTACCTGGGGTTGAAAAAGAAATCTTACTTAAAAGTGCTATACATTCATGTATCTACCTATCTGTCTCTTTACCTGTCTATTTGTCATTCAATCTATCTTTACACACACGCACGCGCACGCACGCGCACGCACGCGCACGCACGCACACGCACGCACGCACACGCACGCGCACGCACACACACATTCTTTGGTATTCTCTATATAAATATGTTTGACTATGTTCTGAAGACATACCTTTGCAACCATCACACACACAAGCACACACAAGCATACATATAATTTAGCCTGCGTATATGTATAGATTTAATTCCCACATACAGCGAGAGAGAGAGAGAGAGGGAGAGAGAGAGAGAGAGAGGGAGAGAGAGAGAGAGAAAAATACGCATATACGCCATCATGTTGGCATTGCAGTACAAACACACACATTTGTATGTAATTATATATGTACGTATGTAATGTACATGTTTCTACGTGCGTGTGTATCTGTGTATGCTTTTTTCCCTACGTATATATGAGATATGTAGGTGTATGTATATGTGTACAAGAAATTGTAGATGTGTGGGAGTGGGTCCGTGTGTCTATGTTAAAAGCCCTCTGTGTCGAATTAAACGACGGCCCTCACGTTTTGAATATGCAAACGGCTAGTCTAACGTGACCAAAATGTCTTCGAAGCACAACACACTTTGTTTTAAACAGCTGCCTTAACCGGTAATACGTGATCAACTAGCCTCATAGCGGTCGATGCTTCTTTACGAGATTGTTTGTTTTCTATCACGAATACCAAGTTTATGTTCTTTGTGCTGTGTTTTCGCTTTGCCTTTATTGCACCATGTACAGACTTCATGTACGCACACATACGATTCACAGATAGAAAGAAGGAATATACTTAAAAAAAATACATTAACAATAAAATATAATACAAAAAACATTGGTGCCACCCTTTTTCATCCGATACCCATACACACATACACAGACAAGCCTAGTCATACAATGAACATAGTCACACACGCCCCGCATTTGCACGCTCACACACACAGACACACACACTCACAGACACACGCTCACACACACAGTTAGGATCACAATGGAGAATGTCCCGCCTTATATAAGTACGATCGTATATGCTAATACAGAAATATGAACGCATATTCTCACCGCAAAAATGATAAACACATCTATCTATCTTTCTATCTATCTATCTATCTATCTATATATATATATATATATGGGAGAATATACGAAAAAACAACAACAGACGAGGACAGGTGGTGTAAATAAGAAAAGGATGTGTTAATATATGTATATCTATCTATCTATCTATCTGTCTATCTATCTATCTATCTATCTATCTATCTATCTATCTATCTATATATCTATCTATCTATCTATCTATCTACTTGTCTATCTATCTATCTATCTATCTATCTATCTATCTATCTATCTATCTATCTATCTGTCTGTCTATCTATCTATCTATCTATCCCTCCATCCAGCCAACGATCTCACTCTCGCTCTCTCTCTCTCTCTCTCTCTCTCTCTCTCTCTCTCACTAGATATATATATATATATATATAGATATATGTAGGTATGTACACACGCACACTTGCACACACATACATACTTGCATATATTATATATATTATTACATATGCACAAATATGTTTAAGTGCATGATTTATATGTGCTTGCATAGCTATGCACATTTTAATATATGCGTATATATATGTGTGTGTGTGTGCGTGTGTGTGTGCTACAGAGAGAGAGAGAGAGAGAGAGAGAGAGGAAGAGAGTGAGAGAGTTAATGAGAGTTAATGAGAAAGAAAGTGGAAGTGTATATATTACATGATATTCCTTTTTTTACGCTACTTTTTACTCTTGTTTACAGTTTTTGTTTTGCGAAGATGAGATTGAGACATGGTGGGAAGGTAATAGTGTATTGGGAGAGTACGTAGTGTGGTACTGTACTATGATAATATAGTGGTGTAGTTTCGAGTATTGATGGGGGGTCAGTAAGGACGACAGTTATGGTGACTTTTTTTGTAGCTTTTTGTTATGTTAAACGTTAGTCGTGAGCACAGTGATTCTTCTGCTAAAGTTGATTGTAGTTGCGTGCATTACTGGTTGTTGTGAAAATATTGCTGCTACAGCTTGTGTGCTGGTGTCTGTTGATAATAAACTTTGTGGTGTTACTATTTAGCACCAAGCTTGTCTTGATCAAAATCTGTCATCGAAAGTTCTCTAATCGTGTCCATGTCATCCTTTCTTTATGCTGATGCATTATATTTTCAAACATATTCTATATAGGAATTACCCTATCCAATGAGTCCTCGAGTTTCTTTTTCTTCCATCATTCTTTTTTTGGTAGAATGAGTTATCTGAGATTGATTTTGCTGCTTCTTTTCGCAAGACGAGCGACTAACTCACTCTATACGACCGTTGGTTTGTAGTGGTCATAATAGAAGGAAAGGACGAGAGGTTTTCGATAGACTAGCGCTATGTAAGATGAGGGCGTGACGAGTCCGTTCTGTTGTTGTTGTTGTTGTCAATTCATCTATGCATGAATATTTACTTGGTATTATTTACCGATATATCTACGCTTTTTGTACCGGACTTCATCCATGTTTGTCTAACTATTTATTTTCATTCGCGATTGCTTGTTTGCTGATTTCCTCCTTACCAACCTTTATTTTCTCTTCCCTTCTCATTTCCTTTCGCTATTTACTCTTTTTTTTTTTTTTTACTTTTCTAACCTTTTATTTTCTTTTTTACTTTCCTTCCTCGATCTGTTTTCATACTTTTTTGTTTCTTTCCTTTTTCTTTTATGTTAAACGCTGTTTTTTAGGGGCGTTTTGGTTTTTAGTTCCATTCATTTTTTTTTTTTTTACTTTTATCCCACCTATCAATCAATCAATCCCTGCTCGATTAATTAATTAATTAATTCGGCATCCTTCTCTTCTTTTCTGCTCTTTTTTGTTTGATTGATTCATTGATTCATTGCTTTCTTTCTCTTTTGTTCTTTTTTTTTTTGCCCTATTTCATTTCTATTGTTTCTACTATATTTTTCATTATGTATTAATTTACTTGTTCATTTATTTTTTGTTCTTTCGATCCGTGTTTTATTTTCCTTCTCCATCCTTTCCTGCTTTCATTCATTCTTTTTAACTTTCATTCTACCTAAAACTCTTTCATCCATTCATTCAATTAATTTTTCTTTTCGGACAGAAAAGCATTAAATTATAATAACCTTCATATTTTCCAGGATATGGAGTTGCTTTTTTTTTTATTTACAGTTAATGCTTCGTTAATTCCATCCCGTTATTACATTGATCATTTCATTGATTGAATTTTATTTCTTTTCCTTTAATCATAAAATATTTTTTATAAGAATGAAATCATTTATGTATATTTAATGGTATACAGTAGTACCGTACAGGGTTATTAATAGAACGCTGCAATTTATAACGACGACAATGAAATTGAAGTACCTATAACTTGCAGCAGAACAAATATCCCGGTTTATACTCTCGAACACAACCAACTGTTACACACACACTCACACAATTTTATACACACACACACACACACACACACACACACACACACACACACACACACACACACACATATATATATATATATATATATATATATATATATATATATATATATATGTATATGTATATATATATATATATATATATATATATATATATATATATATATACATATACATATATACATATATATATATATATATATATATATATATATATATATATATATATATATATATATATATATATATATATATATATATATATATATATATATAAATATATATATATATATAGAGAGAGAGAGATAGATAAATAGATAGATAGATAGATAGATAGATAGATAGATAGATAGATAGATAGATAGATAGATAACTTTCTTTTATTAGCCACACAGGGCTGCACACAGAGGGGACAGATACAACTGTAGAGCTTTTCTTTAATTAAAAAAAAATATTAAAAAAAGGAAAGGAAAAATAAAAATTAACAAATCCGAACAAGAGGGATCGGTAGGGGCAAAAAAAAAAAAAAGGGCATCGTATATCACAGAAAATGTCAATTGTGTAAAATGGGGTAACATTAGGTTTATCCATGGAGAGAAAAGCTTACGGAAAAGACCATGGTAACCTCAGCAGGGAATAGACACATGAGAGCGAAGTGCTCTCTCTCTCTCTCTTTTTAAAAAAAAAAATTTTCTCGAATAATAGCATCATGCTCAAAGAGGTATCGTCACTCGCACGCACCATCTTTGCTACATTCACCCACCTTTTAATGAAACTTTCACGAGAGAAAAACTGTCTCTCCATTCTCACCTTCTTTTTCAAGTGATACTTGAAGAAGTTGATGAGCGATTGGCCAGAGAGGTAAGTTTTCGTCTCTAATCCTTTTGCTCGGGTCCACCACACACATTCTTTCACCATGGCCACCAGTATGATGAACACTGCCTTGCCTTCCCTGTTGAGGGACGGTAGTGGAGCAATTTGCACAATAGACTCGGCTGACAGGCGGACTCGTCCCACACGTGACAGCAGCCGTTCGGCATAAGCAAACAGGTCGGAAATCTTTGGACACTGCATGAGTGCGTGCAGAACGGTTTCGTCGCTCTGACCGCATCTCGGGCAGGTCGGTCCGGTGTGCATCGAACCGTGCCTGTACAGCTTATCCCGAACGGGTAATGCTTCTCGATAGCACTGCCAGGCCAGGGATCTCTGGTGGTTGTCCATAGGTCCCGGCCCGAAAGTTGTCCTGAACAGGCGGGTCAGGTGTTCCTCGTCGACGCCCAGATTCTGCCCGAGATCGTCGTCGCACCTCCCCTCCACTAATCCTCTATAGAACGCTTTTGTGGAATCAAAGTTGCACAAGATTGGTCCCGGACGGCAGAGTTGCTTCAGAGCAACGCGACACTCGCGGTGCCATTCGCCGAGCCTAGGTCTCTGTTTAATCCACAACTGCAGTTCGGCTAAGGAGACGAGCTGCGGGAAAGCGCGCCGCACAAACGGCGACCACACCTGTTCACCGTCGTCTATGAAGCGCATCATCAACCACGGCATACCCAGCCCTCCATTTAGCGGCTGTTGACTGCAAATGGATCGCCTAACCATCGGAACGCTTCCCTTCCACAAGAAGTGGAAGAGTATGCGTTCCAGTTTGGTGATGGTAGGGTCGGGACAAGGCACGACAGTCTGACGGTATTCGATGACGGATGCAATGTACTCGTTCGCCACCTCCGTCCGACCTTTTAGGGATAGCTTCCTCTCGGCCCATTGCCGGGTGAGAGTGACCACCCTAGTCGTTATTTCGCCCCAGTTCTTCTCCATTTGGAGATCTGGACCGAACCAGACTCCGAGCAATTTAACCGGCCCGTCGGTTCAGCGTCCCACAGCGGAGACGCTGTTAGACGGCATGGGCTTGCTTCTCCAGGTGCCGAGCCGCAAGCCCACTGACTTATCCCGGTTAATTTTTGCTCCTGTTACCGTTTCGGATTCTTTTAGTCTCTCGGCGACCAGCTCGATGTGCTTTTGGCTCGACACTATGACGGTGACGTCGTCCGCGTATGCAGACACGCTTGTCCCACATCCCAGCTCTCGTGGGATGCCCCTCAGCGTCGCCAGCTTCCGCAGTAGAGGCTCAAGAGTCAATACATACAGAAGGGCCGAGAGGGGGCATCCTCGACGAACCGAACGCATGATGCCGAAAGGTCTGGATAGATGACCGTTTACGCGAACTACCGAGCGGATGTCGCTGTATAAGGCAGCGATCCAACCGCGGAAGACGGGACCGAAACCAGCCGCTATGAGGACGGCTTCCAAGTAGTGATGGTCTACCCTATCGAAGGCTTTTGATTGATCCAAATTGATCAGCGCCCCACCCATGCCAGGTTCCTTAACTACCCTGTCCATGATGTAGCGGATCAGATGGAGGTTGTCATGGATACTCCTACCCGGCACGGCGCACGTCTGCGCCCTGTCGACTAGTTTCTCGAAAGGACGTATTAATATCTGCGATTAAAATGACTATCACAACGAAATAAAACATTTCTATTTGTTTATAAAAATCCTCACTTAACATCCTTTCAAAACATTTTAGAAAGCCCAGAACTAAATCTACATTTATTGATATAAATACGTGTCATCTACACAAAGTTTTCGATAATATTAGTTGAAATATATCAAATGCGTCTTGTAATAAAACCTCCGGCGTTCTGTTCTAAAGTAAAATTAATTAGGTGAGAAAACTAGAATAAAACAAACACGAAAATAAATTTACATCGGATAAACATTATCAGTAATTTCACTAACATATAGTATACACGGAAACACTACTCCAACACCACCATACCAAACTCAATTTTCAAAACATGCTAACATTAACATATAATTCAGCTATACTATAATACAATTCATTAAAAGAGTCCTTCAATACATCAACAATGCTATTTAGTAGACCAACATTGCCATACCCTACACCAACACTACTATACAAGAAAAACTGCCTCTGCCAGAAAACACACCATTGTTATTGTACACCACACCGATACCATCATACACCACACCAACACAACCAAATCAGAAAAAAAACACCACTACAACCACACAGCACACCAGCACTACACTACATCACTAGCATAACAACATTAATTACTCTGCGCTTTGGCGCTACAACAAATCGCAGTAATAGAACGAATATGATTGCAAATGATATTACCATGGCGGGTTGGATTAAATAAATAATCCACAAGAAACACATTGCAAATACAGTTATCAAGCTGTGTTACACAAACATTCTACCTCATATTTTTGCAACATGCCTTAAATTAAACAAAAGAATATGATACCTGCTGTTTCTAAGATGATCATCAAAGTGTGTTACTCCATTGACGCACTATAGCGTCCAATGGCAGCTGTGGAGTTATATTTTCTGTTTGTAATGTGGAAGCTGAAGAGACAAGTGCCGTTCTGAAATGGTAAAATTCGTGTGATGTACACCATGTTTTTGCACGTGCTTGTCTTCTGCAGCTTATCTCTTACATATTCCCAGTAGTCCCATTTTCTCTCGGGGATTGCTTTGCCAGTTCATTGTTTCATTGAGCGTTTGTTGTCGTTTGCTTGCAAAATTCTGCTTGCATTTTATCATATTTTCTACATCATATTTTACTTTCTGTAACTTATGTAGGCATTAGTAGTATTCGTTGTATCTAAACTCTTTCGTTCACTATCTCCACGGAATTCTTTATTTCTTCCAAAATTTCTAGAGTTAATGTGAATGTCATAAGAGGTCAAAATTTTAAACGTTTTATGGTACATGATTTAAAACTCTCTAACGATGAAGATTTACATTTCTGACTAACGTGTTAGAAATAGCAGCAAAATCAACCTCAAATCAAGCTCTGTTGTCTTTTAAAAACATATAAAATTCACGTCGGCTAAAATGCGCCTAGAAATGCTAAATAAAAATGTCTAAATAAAACAGCATGATCACATGTACAATATTTGGTCATAGGTTAGCCAGATTTACGTTGAACAGAATAGAGGTAAGGAAAAAGAAGAAGCAGAAGAAGAAGAAGAAGGAAGAAGAAGAAGAAGAAGAAGAAGAAGAAGAAGAAGAAGAAGAAGAAGAAGAAGAAGAAGAAGAAGAAGAAGAAGAAGAAGAAGAAGAAGAAGAAGAAGAAGAAGAAGAGGCAGAAGAAGAAGAAGAAGAAGAAGAAGAAGAAGAAGAAGAAGAAGAAGAAGAAGCAGAAGCAGAAGAAGAAGAAGAAGAAGAAGAAGAAGCAGAAGAAGAAGAAGGAGGAGGAGGTGGAGGAGAAGAAGAAGAAGAAGAAGAAGAAGAAGAAGAAGAAGAAGAAGAAGAAGAAGAAGAAGAAGAAGCAGAAGAAGAAGAAGAAGAAGAAGAAGAAGAAGAAGCAGAAGCAGAAGAAGAAGAAGAAGAAGAAGAAGAAGAAGAAGAAGAAGAAGAAGAAGAAGAAGAAGAAGAAGAAGAAGAAGAAGAAGAAGATTGATACTCAGTTAATGTGGTGTAGACGAAGACTCGTTTCAAAGTGTGTTTCGTAATTCATTTGGATTATCATCATAGCCATCGCATACCTTTCCCAAGTGAATAATAATTTTTACTACATTGGACGTAAGATGCTGCAACTTTCCAAGGTCATTTTGCATAAAGAACATGTTCTGAACTTGAAATGTAAAATCTTAAAGTTATTGGTGATAAGATTCATTCTTTCAATTTGCCGCAAAATAAGGAAAGCTACAAATTCTTCGTTGCCATCGTCTTTTCTCATTAGAAACAAGCTTTTAATTAGCTTGCTCGTTTGGAAGTTTTATTTATGTTTTATATGATGTCTTTTATATCTTAATTATACAAAATACATGACTTTCATGTCATATAAATCATTCATATCCGATGTATACATGACTGCGTTAATATGCATACCATGTATTATGCAATGGAATTATATATCCACAGTCAGCGTAAATAAATAAAGTTAGCTCAGCAGATGATCAGGACATCATGCTTACACCAACAATTCAACTCTAGATATACACGTAAAATTTTCTCACTACATATACAATGTATGGAAGGCCAAATCTTCGTAAAATTAGTTTGGTTTGGTATCTTCATATTAATTGAAGTACGAAACAGATATTCAGAGATTTGACTATTCTTAATGCAAACAAAGAACAAGAAGAGGCAAAAAAGTAGATAAAGTAAATATCAAAACAGAATATCTTTAAATATAATTTTTAAAGAAAACATAGAAATATGATATAGATGAATTTCTAGCCCAAGCAATTGAATACATAGCTACATAGGAAACAGACAGCGTTAGATTTAAAAGTTACACAAAGAAATAGCATTAATAATAATGAGCTTCAAAATAAAGCAAAAGGGTCAAAAGACCGCACAAAAAAGCATTTAGACCTTTAAGAATTTTAATCACATGTTTCAGTGACACCATAAAATATATTTCACCCAATACACTGTACCAAAAAACTACTCACATCTACATAAATAAACAAAAGTACAGAAGCATATAAACTATAAACGTACTTATAAGTATAAAATTACACACCTACACCTACACATCACATATATACACACTTATATACATACACATTCTGACACCTACACATCTACACATGCATATAAATATAGACAAACAGATCGATATATATGTGTGTGTGTGTGTGTGTGTGTGTGTGTGTGTGTGTACCAGAGTAATCACATAAATGGGAAAAAGGTAGAAAGAATAATGCTCGAAGACCGGAGGTAGAATAGTATATATATATATATATATATATATATATATATATATGTATGTGTGTGTGTGTGTGTGTGTGTGTGTGTGTGTGTGTGTGTGTGTGTGTGCGTGCGTGTGAATTAGAGGTTAAGCAACCATCCAAGGGATAATAAATATCCAATGTACTGGAAGTATACCCATGTGTTTATAGCCAAGTACTTACTATTGCAAGGCAGTATCGAAATTGAATAGTAGGTATGAGTAGGTGTAGAAACAGACGTTTACCCAGAATTTCTTATTTGCCTTATATATATGTATATATATAGTTAGATAGATAGATAAACAGATAGATAGATGAATAGATTATACATATAAATATATAAATATACACGCACTTACAAATATAATATACATATATATATACATACATACATACATACACACACACCACACACATATATATACAAATATTTATATATGGTTGAAAATTATGGATAAAGAAAATATGAAGACAGGTGTATGAACAACAAGTAAGTGTACAAGTTTCATGCCCGGGAAAAATAAAACAGTATTTTACGTTTCGAGCCAACGCTCTTCAACAGAAAGGAATATGAAGAAATATGCAGAGAGTTAGGGTTAGCGGTGCGGCATATACATACATACATACATACATACATATATATATACGTGTGTGTGTGTGTGTGTGTGTGTGTGTGTGTGTGTGTGTGCATATACATATATACGCATACGCACATAATATCTCAATATACATATACATATATATATATATATATATATATATATATATATATATATACGTATATTTATATATATACATGAGCTTTTACGCACACGCACACACACGCACACGCATATATATATATATATAAAACTCATTTACGAGCATATGTATGTAAATATATGCTAAAGACTGAACACTTCTATTATAATGTATCTACTAATGGAATTCTAAATGTAATTTAAATGAATGAAATATAATAATTATATAAGAAAATATCTGAGATTAGTTTCGAGAAGATGAATTATCATTGCGGTCATCAAAGAGTAACAACTTCAGTGATAAATAAAAAAATAATTAGGGCATAGAATATGGATATGATAGACTGGAGTGCTAGATATTAATGGGTTATCAATTATTTTTATAAACATCAAAAGGGTGGAATACACTCTGATACATTATCTATTAAAAAGGCGAGATGAAATTATGGTCACCCATGTTTAAGAAATTATTCAGTTGCATGAATCAATGAATCAATGTCCTAAAGTTTATCCATGTAGGTTTAATAATTTAGAGTAAGGTTAGGTGTAGGTAGCATATAGGAACGATTTGTTTCTTAGGTGCTGATAATGAATTCAGCACATTGATATTCGATTTAATGTTATTATGTCTCAGGTAATGTTATTAACGCCTCAGGTAATGTTATTAACGCCTCAGGTACACAGAGCACACACACACACAACCACCACCACCACCACCTTTATATGGTATATATTACATACAATAGACATAATAGTTTTATATTTAGTGTTATTATCACTGAGAGAATTTAGTTAGAGGTTTACTTTTAGTCTAAACTATGTCTAGATGTAGATTTATGATTATTCCAGTGAGGTTTGCTTCATTAGAAATGTTATATAGACCAAGATTAGTTTGATTATTGGTGGGTATAACGGGTCCTGGTCGAATGTCATTAACAGCCTTATGATAAAAACCATACGCATCAGTTTACAGATAGTTTGAATTAGATCTGGTATTGCAGTTATTTGGATGAGTATTAGAGAGGCCGCCAGTAGTTAGAGTGTTATTAGTTGTACGATTTAATTTACTACGGTTAAATCTTCAATATATTCGCTAATGTTATCAAGCATGGTAGAATAAGCCAGTATAAAAGTCTGGCTATTGAAAATTTTATGATACGGACTGTACTTAAGGATGTGTTTAGGTTTGGTTTATCTAAAACTTTACGAACTATAGTTGAGGGAACATTTACAATGAACGGTTATTTTGAACGAAACATACGCTTACGGAATTTATATTGCATTCCAGATATTACTCCGATTAGATGCATTGGAATCTAAAGCAACTTGTTCGTTATGGTAAAAGGATTGAGAAACTTCAGTTTCCATCTAGCAAATCCTCTCAAGCGATTGGTGGGCTGGGGCCTATTGATTGAATATAGCTTTCTTTCTATCATACCTTATGAAAATACGTTAAATTTATACATATGTGTGTGGGTGCATGTATGTATGTATATATGTAAGTACGTATATATGTATGTATGTATGTATGTATGTATGTATTTCTTGTCAATAGAGAAAGAGCCGGACTCTAACATAGATTCAAGGCTCCTTCATTGGAACTTTTATCAACCTCATCTAGGTATTTGTGCATATGTGTGTGTGTGTGCAGTATTTGGTGTTAGTGTATGCGCAGATTTGTATGTTTGTTTTATGGAAGAGAGGAGATAATAAAGTACGGGTGATGCCAAAACGAAGGTGCATGTGCGTAGGTGTTTATGAAAGTGGGTGTGTGTTTACGGATAGGGTCTAGTGACTTCGACGTGTGGATATGTGCGTGTGTGCGTCTGTAATATGTGTTGTGTGGTGATGTGGTGATGTGGGGCGGTGTGGGTGTGGGGATGTGAGGGTGGGGTATAATTGTGGGGGTGAGTATGTGGAGGTGTAGTGAGAATGTGGGATGGAGTGAGGATGTGGGGGTGTAGATATGGGGGTAGGGTAGAGTATGTGGGAAGTGGGGTGGGGGTAGGGGTATCAATGAAGGAAGAAGGTGGGTAGGAGCGAAGAGAGGAAGTAAGTGTTAGAGCAAGAGAGGATAGGAGAGGTAGTAGGAGTGAAGAGAGGAAGTAGGTGTCAGATGAAGAGAGGAGAGGAGAGGGGAGTTGGGCACAAGTGACGCAAATGAGCGAAGAAAGAAGATTAATTCCAGTTCTTGGCGAAGGCGAGAGACCGGATGGCCACTGTGCAAAGACAATCCGAACACAGGCAAGTGTTGTAATGAATGATCGGTAGGGCGGATATAGCGCGGGGTGTCATTGCCGTGTCTAATGTCTTGGAATTGCTCTGCGAACTTGTCAGCCATATGGCGTCCCGTTTGACCGATGTACAGAGAAGGGCAACAAGAGAAGAAGTTGCAGTAGATGACGTTGTTAAAGGAGATAGAGATATGATAGGGACGACGATGGTGTTGTAGAGGTCGCGGCAAGTGCGGCAGTATGAACGGGAGTAGGGGAACGAGCCATGTCGGGAGGTGGGATTAGGAAAGAATCTGTGGACCAGGAGATCATCTAAGTTTTGGGCTCGTTTGAAGGAGAAAAGGGGTACGTTGGGGAAAGATGTGCGAAGTGGAGGGTCGGATTGTAGTCGCTCGAAGGCTCGGAGAAAAGTGAGTTAGAGGAGCAGGATGGAGGGGTGATAGATAAGAGGAAATGGGAGACGGGCAACGGCGGGGATGGAGAGTAGAGTTACGGTCCACGGAGTGTGCTCTGGCAAAAATTGTATGGATAGTGGTGAGGGGATATCCACGAGGGTTGAAGTGTCAAGCCATGAGTTGACAGAATCGCATACATGTATGTGTGTGTGTATATATATATATATATATATATATATATATATATTATCAAAAAGACTATTTCTGAAATCTCTCTAAGTGATCAACTCAATAATTGTACTAGCAAGTAATGTCCGTAGCCACTTCAACATGGCTGTTCGTTCAAACAAACTTTACTGCGATTTTTAACCTCAAGAGGATATCTCCTCTAGGTTGTTAATGATGCACAGCAGCATCGATATATTTCGAGCAGGTGTGTGACCCCCCCCACCTATATATATATATCTATATATATATATATATATATATATATATATATATATATATATATATATATATATATATATATATATATATATATATATATATATATATATATATATATATATATATATATATATACATACATATATATATATATATATATATATATATATATATATATATATATATATATATATATATATATATATATATATATATATATAGTTTGAGGGAAAATAACCAATTTTCAAGAACTCATCGATGAAAATTCACTATCACATATAGAAAAATTAATAATTAAAAGCACAATAAATGAGTATAATATAAAGTAAAGTAAATATCATAAGATAAATATAATAAAAAGATTACACGTGTTTCATAACCAATTTTCAAATAGAAAAGAAATTTAAATCGATTAAAATCAATTGAAATTATCGACAATAAATTCTATTAAAAAATATAGCTACTCGTCAGATCGTAAGTAGAACAATAATTAGATATATATCTCAACCAACAATAAGTACCAAATGAATTAATATGAAATACTTATTATATAAAGATAGAAAAAATATTTAAAAGATATCATATCACAATAATAACCATTCAATAATCATCCCTTCATCCATTATAATAACATGTATATTATATACAAAAAACATCTTACATAAATTATCATTGTTTTAAATTATCATTATAGTTTATAATATCGTTAAAGTTTTTTTAAATCAAAACTTTGTATATATATACATAAAGTTTAATCTTTTATTCTTAATAATTTTTTCTTTCCTAATTTTTTCATTCATAATTTTTCCATTCATAATTTTTTCATTCATATTTTTTTATTATTACGTTTGTAGAAATAGATAATCTTGTATTTTTCTATTATTCAATTGATCTTTAATTATAATTAAATAAACGTCTTTAGCTTTAAATAGTATAGCTTTAACTATTACACCGGTTAAATATGTACTAATTTTATCTTCATTATTATTTTAAACTTAAACTTCGTTCAACTTGTATTTAAAACAATGATAATTTAAAACAATGATAATCTATGTAAGATGTTTTTTGTATATAGTATACATGTTATTATAATGGATGAAGGGATGATTATTGAATTGTTATTATTTTGATATTATGATATTTTTAAAATAATTTTTCTATCTTTATATAATAAGTATTTCATATTAATTCATTTGGTACTTATTGTTGGTTGAGATATATATCTAATTATTGTTCTACTTACGATCTGACGAGTAACTATATTTTTGAATAGAATTTATTTTCGATAATTTCAATTGATTTTAATCGATTTAAATTTCTTTTCTATTTGAAAATTGGTTATGAAACACGTGTAATCTTTTTATTATATTTATCTTATGATATTTACTTTACTTTATATTATACTCATTTATTGTGCTTTTAATTATTAATTTTTCTATATGTGATAGTGAATTTTCATCGATGAGTTCTTGAAAATTGGTTATTTTCCCTAAAACTATATATTTTATATATACTTTATCTATAAGACTCAATTTAATTTTAATTTTTTATAAATTGATTTTAATTGAGTTTTTTACCTGTAATTTTGGATTTTGTCCCTAATATTATTATTATTATATATATGTATATATATATATATAAAATATAATAAGAGTGAAAAAACTACAGAAGGCTTGTGTTACATGGTTAAAGTATATATTTAAATTATGTCAGAAAAATGTAAGAAAAATGTTAGAAAAATGTTATAAAATCTTTTTGGTATATAAACATTGTATTTTGAGAAATAACCGGTTTCGTGTTGCCTTTTCAAATTTCTCTACTTCATTGTGTCGTGTTCGTTCCAGTCTATATATATATATATGTATGTATGTATTTATATATGTAGGTGTGTATGTATATATGTATAGTCTACTTCTATATCGAAATATGAACGTTCCTTGTGTTACACGTGCTGATTCGAAGCAACCGTATTTTCATTTTGTGGAATGAAGTTTGATGCTGTCTATAAAAAGTTTTATTGTTATATTGGACGGACGTTTGTGAAGCGTGATCGTTGGATAAAACATAGCCACATGATTGAATTTAGAAACAAAAAAATGTATTATACTGCGAACAGAAAACATAGCGAAGTATTCATTAAAAAATTTTTTTATTACACTGTATATTTTCCTTGTGAACCCTATTTGAATATTCCATATTGAAAGTTATTCTTTATGAATTTTCTGCTGTATTAATGTGATATTGTTTCTGTTTCAGATAATATATAGACTAATTTTTTTCCCATTATTTGGTGGCTAAAAATTGTTTGCAAAGAACTCCAGTTAATGTCAGCTGAGACCCCAAAATGAACGAAAACTGAAGTATACCATGATGAAAAATCTCTATGCAATGAGTAGTAAGAATTTTGAAGTAGCTGGCATCAACAATGTGCCAAAAAGCACCCGAAAAAGCTTATTTAAGAATGACTGGTAGTGTCAAAAAGATGGAAATTTTAACACCCCTTTCGAAAGACCAACGTGTGAAAAACTTGGCATGTGCAGAAAAGTATATAGAACAGAATTCTCCCGATGTACTTTGGACAGTCAAGTGTAGAGCGACACTGGGTTGTCCCGACGTTTGAGGAGGCGACAAGAAGGACTGGATTGCTTGGAAACAAAATAGTTGGTCCTCTCAGAGTTGCATAAGGAGTTAAAATAAATTCTGTAAACTATTGTCAATTTCTGAGAGATAATTTCCTTCCTTGGTATCAGAGTCAATCGGCAGAGAAAAGAGCATTGAATTTTTTCATGAAGGACACGCTACAAAGTATTCTATGAAATGTCTGAATGGTCACGACATCTTGGAATCCAATATTATGATTTGGCCCTTATATAGTCCTAACCTTAACCCGACAGAGAATTTTTGATCCATCATTAAGGGAAAAGTTTATGCGAATTGTAAGCAATATTCCAGCTTAGATGAACTTAGGAGAGCAAAATGTGATGCTTGTTATAGTGTTCTAATGCAGCAACTACAAAATCCTGTCTCTTCAGTTGATAAGAAGCTTTTGGAACTGATTAGAAAGAAAGGAGGTCGTATTATTGAATATTATCATTTGTTACTATGCATTTTTTGTTCAACTTTGTAAAATATTATACAACGGTATAGTGTATCTCAAATAAATACGAATAAGCATGTTCAAATAAGCGTTTATTTAGTTTTAAAATGATTTATTTTGCATTTGAAAACTCATTTTGGTCAGTATTTAACCGTCCATCCATCTTATTTGTCGAATTATCTTTAAATTGATAAAACTGACAAGTTGTTCTCGGTACTTTAATTTACAATAGAATCGTCTATGTACTGATTAACACTTCGATTCATTATTTGCCTAGCTCTTTTTATAACACCGGTTCTTTACAAATGCATACTCTTTTTGTTCGCAGTGTAAATGTTACGGGATTTATTTTGTTATTTATATTTTATTTGAGAACATATAATATGATGCATAGAAGAAAACATAATACCTTTCAATCATATGAAGTCCGACGCTCAAGAGGTGGAATAGCCAGGGAAACACAAGTAGAAAGACAGGATTGCTTGCAATCTGAGAGACAACAAAATGCTATGGAGACACTAGAGCAACAAGAAGTACAACTCCATTGTGAAATAACAAGGGAAGCCCCCTTGAAGGAACAAGAAACATCACAGCCGAAGTTTCAAGCCGATAGACAATTCCGCTCGACGAAACACGAGACATCATAGCAGAAACGACCAAGGTTGGGACCACAAGCCGATAGAGAAGCCCACTTAAGAGAAATGGTGTTAAAAGGACAACTTAAAAGTAACGCAGCTAGAAATGCCTACTCCACAGAAGAGGAAACATCAGAGCAACGACCATGCAAGCTGGAATATTAAGCTTCTTCTCGTGGTGAGTGGCAACTAGCAACCTTTAACTAGATCTGACGAATGGGCATTACGATTGATGTCTTATAAATGCGTTTCAGTATAGTACAGATCGGGATGAGGGCCGGGCAACCACTAGTTCTGAATATTTTTTTCAAAAGCAAACACATGGTGTGCACCAACCTCTGGTGATAATCATTTGTTTAACGTCACTAACGAAACATCAATGACCATGCAAAAAGTAATGGAAGTCGCACCTTGTATATACATGTATATGTATGGGAATAAATGTATCTACACAGACACACATACACACACACACACACATACACACACATATATGCGCATATTTTTGTATATATATACACGTACGAATATGTATATATATGAATATATATATATATATATATGTATATACATATATATATATATATATATATGTATGTATATATATATATATATATATATATATATATATATATATATATATATATATATATATATATATATATATATATATATATAAAACTACACACATACACACACAGACACGCGCTATACAAACTTTAGATTAGTTAAGACATGTTTGGGACATACTTCAACCTCTAAAGTCAGAATCACGACTGTTATTGTAGTGAAAAGGCCTCTCTTATGGTGAAAGCCATTAAAACACCACTGTTACTCCCTGTCAGGTTCCAAGATGTAGCGTTTTTATCTGTCTATGCGTTAACAAAGGAAAATACCGAAGAGAGGCAACTCTGGGCAGATTCGGAACCATAGATTTAACTAAAATACAGTCAATGACATTGACTGTGTTACGCTATTACGAGTTGTGTCAGGTCGGGAGACATTCAACGGTATTAGCGCAAAACGGTGTTTACGTATAATCGAACTTAGGTTAGTTAAACCATGTTTGTGACGTATTTCAATTTCTAAAGGCAGATTTACTGCAGTTACCGTGAAGAAATCTGTCGAATCTACCCAACACCGAATCTGCCCAGTGTTGCATCTGTCGGATTCCCAGATGCAGCGTTTCTAGCTCATCAGCCGTTATCTTTTGCTTCTCTTCCGTATTTCCCACTGATAACCAGAAGAGAAATTTTCTTTATGGTAACTGCAGTGAATTTATCTTTAGAAATTGAAATATGTCACAAATATGCTTTAACTAACCTAAAATTCACCTATGCTTTAACACTGTTTGACGCTGATATTACTGTCACATGTGTGTGTGTGTGTCCATACATAAATACATATATACATACACACACACATAGGTACTTGGGTGGCGTTGTGATAAAAAGTTGCGGGTTCAGTCCTACTGCTGGGCAGGTGTCTTCACCTATATCCATGAGCCCACCAAAGCTTTGTGAGTAGATTTGGTTAACAGAAAGTGAAAGCCCATTATGTATAAATGTGTGTGTGTGTGTGTCCTTGTGCCTGTGTTTGTCCCCGTTCCCAGCTTGACAGCCCCTGTTTATTATGTTTACGTCACCATAACTTTGCGATTTAAGTGGCCGATAGAATAAGAACAAAGCTTTAAAAAGTGTATTGGAATCGATTCGTTCGACTAAAATTCTTCTAGGCAGTGCCCTAGCATGGCCGCACTCTAATGACTGATACAAGAAAAAAAAAAGAAAAATACGCAAACACTTATATGAATGAGTAAACAGGCACGCCTGTGCGCGCGCGAACGTGTTTACAAACATTTTGCCTAAACAAGAACTGATATATTCGTGTGCTTGCTGTCTTTTATGAGGACAATCAATTTTATGACATACTAAAGTGTCAGAAGCGGTCACATTTTTCTTTTTATCATCTAGTTGTCACTTCTATATCTCTATCTTCAACTCTCACCTCCACCCACTAATGCACGTCATTCAACGTCATTCTAGTGGTGCTCTCTTTTTGTTTGTTTCTTCTTTTATTGTATTGTTGTTTTATTATCCTGCCTCCCTCTCTACTGTTTACGACGATTTTCGCATGCATCATAATGTTTAACACAAAGTACAACGTGTCAGTATGAGAATTTATTTGCTTAGCAAGATGAGACAGGCCGACATGAATGGAATGATGGAACATATACGCACACATACATACACATACATACACACATAGTCACACACAAACACATATTGTGAATATTTGTATAAGAATGTATGTATGTACGTATGTTTGTATGTATATGCATGTATGTACATATGTATACGTCTCTCATTCTCTCTCTCTCTCAATATATATATATGTATTTATAGATATGCACACACACACACACACATATGTATATTTATAACTATGCACACACACACACTCACACACATACACACACATACACATATGAATATGTTATATATACTAGATACACAAACACAAGCACATACACACACATAATGGGGTGGGTGGTGTGGTTTTATTTTTGTTTTGTTTGCGATGAGGTTTCATATGTTGGTTTCCTTTCTTTTATCTTTCAAATATGTCGGTTCGACCTTTACGGAAGTGCTACTGAAGAAATAGAATATATTTCAGACATTTTTTTTTATATATACATTTTGTATGTTTTTATGAGAGAAAGAAACGTAAAAGTAAAAAAAAAAATTAATGATACAATGAAAAAAATAAAATTTAAAAACGAGAAGCAGAAATGATAGAAGTCAAATCACTACCAACGCAACGACAACATATGGTTTATGATGTCAATATGACAAAACGATGCGATATGTTCGACATATGCGTGAATCCGTGTTTTCGTTTGTGTGCGCTTGCGCAGCTCTGTCTTCTGATTTCTCTTTCTTTTTTTTCTCTTATACACATGTGCATGTGTGTGTGTGTGTGTGTGTGTGTGTGTGTGTGTGTGTGTGTTTGTGTGTTAGTGTGTGAGTGTGTATGTGTGTGGGGGGTGTATGTGTGCAAGCTTATGTGTGAATTCGTTTGTATATGTGTATCTACACGCTTATGTATAAATCTTTGTGTGTATTTCTGCATGAGCTTACATGCACATAATTAGGAGTAACTTATAAAATGTAATTATGATAATGATAAGGCGAACGTTGGCACGATATTATCGTCTACAATAATTCTATCTTTATTGGCTGCAAGGTCCGCGCAGAAAGGCCTCGGACACCTCCAATCGCCAAGCGCCCTTTTGGACGGCAACACTCTACACTTCATTCACTCTGACCTATGGTGCATGCTCAAAGTAGACTCATTCACACAAGCCATCCACACCGCATTCACTTGCATTTCAACAAGTGAGCGTCGATAAGGGACGAGCACCTGCAGAACAGTTTAATTAGCGGTGGCCTTCATTGCTGAAATCCCTGAAAAGTGGATAAGGGGCTCGTCGAGTACATGGACCCTAGTGCTTAATAACAACAACAACAACAACAATAATAATAATAATAATAATAGTAATAATAATAATAATAATAATAATAATAATGAGGCCACAGCAAATATTTTGCAGGCTACAGCAAATTTTCTGCTCAATACCACAGATTTGCTTGTCACTTGTTCGACATTAACCAGTTGAGCATGTCCCTTGGTGGCTGACGATATGTGCATCTCTGATCATGAGCAGAAGTAGTGGGGGGAGTATCATAGCCATTTGTTGAGAAGAATTCTTGAGGTTTGGGTAATTCACCTTTGGAAACATGGGTGTTTCATTCATGATCCTTAAACAAACCTTATTCAAGGACCATTGAGCGGGATGGGTTACTCGACCTGAAGAATATTCTAACTGGGCCCCACCTGCAAGGTCATACGCTGTTTATTTTCATATGAGATCACCATGTCATGCACATATGGTTGTGATGCATGTGCCTAATGTCCCCTTATCAGTCGGGTAGTCATGATGGGTATATTGGGCTACGTATATTTTACGCGTGCCATTTTGATGGCATGAACTGCTCTCTCACTCAATAATAATAATAATGTTTTCTTTTATTTACAACCAGGGAAAACGCTGAGGGTGACAAAACAAAGACAGACAAATAGTGTGGGGATGCATATATTATAGAATGATAAAAAATGAAGAAAAGTATACACGGTAGAAATTAAAAGATGGGAAATATGCATAGTATACGGCAGTAAGAAAAAAGACAACAAAATCTGATAGCGATGGAGTATTCTGGATACAAGAGGACATCTAGGGACGATTGAGGTACTCCACCATCCCAGATCACCCAGAATACCAAAGGCAGGTGCTCTCTCTAACTCCTTCCGTCCGACTCATATGTCTATACTTGCCATTTTCGCAACTTTCACCCACTTCTTGATCAATTCACTTGAGGACAGCACCTCCCTCTCCACCCTCACCTTTTCATATTAAACTTGAAAAAGTCGATGAGGGCTTTCCAAAGAGGAATGTCTCTGTCCTTATTCCATGTAGCCTCGATCACCTGACAACATCTTCTACCACAGACAGACACCAAGCACAGGAAAACTGCCTTGCTTGCTCGATTAGAAAAGGGCAGCGGAGCAATTATCACTACGGACTCTGCTGACAGACGGATCTGTCCCTCATGCGACAGCAACTGTTCGACATAAATCCACAAGTCAGCAATGTCCGGACACTGAATGAATGCATGCAAAACGGTTTTGTTACTCTGCGAGCACGCCGGACAAGTGACTTGTGCAATCGCTCATAGCCTCCCATATTCCATTGGCCGCAATCGGCTTTTCGCAGAATTTCACGTCCGCTATCGGGAGCCGCTGTAATCCAGGCACGAAGTAAAGTCCGCTACTGTTGTGACCCAAACAGCTCTCCAAACAGCTGCGCAATGTGCTGCTGGAAAGCCGCATACAATTGCTCAAAAGCGAGTAGCACGCGCCCGTTCTGATCCGTCAAAGACCTGATCATGGTTTTCAAAGTCGTATCTCTACTATTCGCGGCCTATTGGATGGCTTTAGTTACTTCGTGTTTTAGTGCACGCGTCTTAGCTCTGACAGCATACCCTTCGTGTATAACCTCAAAAAAGTGTTCAAGATCCATTCTCGTCGCTAACACGTCGGTTGTTAAAATCTTCTTCTAGTTTACTAACTAGTTCTCCTTCTAATCTATTCCTTTCTATTGCTAAATCTTTTCTAAATGCTACTGATTCTACTCTAATCGATCACTTTAGAGTAGAATCGATTGTTGACGATTTCCCCCCATCAATTACCACTTAACAAGTTCGTTAATCCGGTCCCTGTAGTCTTTGCGTATAGGTAAGAATGCATTCAACTTCCAGTGACCGGGTTCCTGTCTATAGGTCCTATCTAAATGGACTGTGCATATCACAAAATTGTGATCTGTATAGCCGACCAATTTAAATTGTGGACAACCTATGCTATCCCTATCCTCTGATCTAACAAATATTCAACGATCTGGATGACACGTGGTTGCTCCATGTCTACACTGATATATCAGGAAATTCCAGTCGGTGCCTGTCAGAAAGCTGGAATGTCCTGAGCATGTTTTCAACACTTTTACACCCACTTATGTTATGTAGTAACCCACACAGTCATCCGTGCGTCCAAAATACTATGCCAGTCCCCCACTCCTGCTAAAGTGTGAGACGTTCTCAAGAATATGTCAAGACGCCTGAAAAATCTGACCTTACAGCATAAACACCTACCAGTTTAAAGAGGCCACCTACGCTGCCATTTTCGTCCAGGATCACCAACCTACTATCCTGGTCCAGGAAGATAGCCCGAATACGGAGATACAAGGATTTCTTGAGTAGCACTTCTACACTGCCACCTGCTCCCGATAGACGAGATGAAAATATCTCGTAGTGCTCAAAAGTGGATGCCAAATCGTGCTTTCGGACATTCTTGTTTCACTAATAGCAGCCACATCTAAATCAAGTGAGGATCTGAAATCAATGGGGAAGTGACCTTGCTTCATAATAGATCCCAAACCACGCAATTCACAAACTCCGATTTTATCTCACTTCTGCTAATCGCAGAAAGACAATGAGGAGGTCAACTCTTTGATTTTTGAGAAGCACCGAAGTTCCATGCGTCTCTAATGGCGGAAATATATTAGAAGGCCCTTCAAAAAGCCCTGTGTCAATTGATTTTTTTTAAATCCCCACACTACATGGGAATTTTTCTCGGATAGTTTTAATTAACAACTAGTCCTTCGGGATTTTGAAGAGAAATCCTCCAATTCATTTTCCTCTGTCTCAATTTTGTTTTTGTTTTGATTTTCACTGTTGCATTTGTTTACAACAGCCAAACCGATGGATACATTTCGCCTACAGTCTGAAGAGTTTTCTGGTTTCTGTGATTTTATACTGTTGTGGATAATGTTGCTGCTTTTGAAGTTGTTCTCCTTTTTCTTGTTGTTTTTGTAGGGGTCTCAGGGAACTGGGCTGCAATTGTGGTTTTTGTGTATCTTTTTGATAAGTTCTTGGAGTAGGGTTATGTACTCTCCTTTTTTGCCCCCCCCCCCCCACACACACCTTTAGTCATTATGACCTATTGTTCGGTCTCCTCTTCTTTCTCTATATCATTGCTGTTGATGTTGGTTTGGGAGGCAAAGCATTCAGAAGAAGCCTGCTTTTCCGTAGAAACCGAGTGTAGACTCCCTCTTTCTCTTAGATTTGTTAGTGGGTGCTGCTGTAGGTGTAGGAGTCCGGAGCACTTCTTGATTTTGCATTTGTTGTGTTTGTAGTGTTGGCAGCAGTAGGAGTTTAGTTTTTCCTTGTTTCAAGGCAGAAATCCTTTAAGTGAGTTAAAGGTCCACATATGTGGCATCTTGGCTCTCTATCCTCAACTAATACCGACAGGTGTATACCATCCGGGAGATCGATTATACCGGGTAGCTGGTTGATATAGGCTCGCTTACATTGTGAGGTCAGTTCCCTAATTATAACTCACCAGTTTTATTTAGGTATTTTCTTTGCCTTCAAGATTGTTACATTATCTTTTTCTATACTTCTCGAGACGGCTGCCATTAACCAGGTGATGCATATTTCTGGTGGCACGTTCAACGCCATAACCTTAGCAAAGCGTTTGCCACAATACCTGGGGATTAAGAAGAAGTCTTCTTTTTTCAAAGTGGTCACGGAATGACACTTGGCTTCTTCTTCGGTCCCATATCTTACCTCAGTAGTCCCAAATTTCTTTCCTCAGGTGATGTGGGTCTTTTTTTCCCACATTCGCCAAGGCATTTGGGGATTTGGTTCTCAGAAGCATTTTCAACCCGGTGCGATTTTACTCTAATGCAGCGGTATGTGACCACGCATCTCAAAATATTCTCCATCATGTCGGGTGGAGGCTTTAGGGCTATACTTCTTCCCTTCTTTTTAATAATTTTTATGGCGATTTTCAAATCTTCTTTGTCTATGCGGAAATCTTCCAAATTTCGCAAAAGAAATCCCCATTGTAGCGGCGGTGGCAGTGGTGATATTCACGTTTCTTGATTTTTATTTATTTAGCTTTCCTTCTTTAAGTTTCGCTTCGTTAATATCATTGTTTTTGTGGTTGTTGTTGTTGTGTGGTTGCTGCTGTTGTTGTCGTCATTTATGCAGTTGTTGCTGTTGTCGTTGTTGTCGTCATTGTCGTTAGCGAATGTTTTGACGCTGCTAAAAGACGAAAATGTGTTCGCAACAGTGACGCCATTTAGTGTAGTCCATACTATGTCGGTGTTCTCTCTCTTTTCGGACAAGGAGCACGTCCTGCCGTCGAATATTATAGTGATTTCTTTATCAACCATCTTAAAATGAGTATGGAAAATGGCAGAATATTTGCTTTTTACGTTACTTATTGAAATAAAAAAAGATTGATGTACACCCTTGGCAAATCAGGGGGTGTTTCTTAAGAAATATATTATCAGCTAAGTCCAGACAATGTCAGAAATACGATGGTAACAATAAAAATGTAAACAAGGAGCCTTAGAAGGCCAAAAAAATATATCACTACAACAACTTACGGAGCTTCAAATTAAATTGATTTCATAATATGGCAGCCATAATAATAATAATAATAATAATAATAATAATAATAATAATGACGATGATGATAATAATAATAATAATGATGATTAAGATGATGATGATGATAATAATAATAATAATAATAATAATAATAATAATAATAATAATAATAATAATAATAATAATAAAAACCATTGCCACAAAACAAGCAAAATGGATCAAGCAGACTGCAAAAAAGAACGGGTCGAATCAAATTGAGGAGCGGTGAAGCCAAAAACCTCTGCATGGACAGTATATACTTCGAAGTCAAAATGCTGATGTAGACCAAACAATAACCCATCAGTGTTTCCGAAGTGCAGGATTGAAAACAGAGACTGGAGTTTCATATCGTTGTACAAGATCAAAGCTTTCATACAAAAAACTACCAGGCTAACGTTCTTCAAAATGGATCTGACCCTAAATGCAGATTCTGTGACACCTTTGATGAAACATAGGCCATCTCTTCTCGTGATGTCCTGTGCTGACAGCAAACCAATATGAAAATCTCCATGATTGGGGTAGGACAGTATTTACATTGGAAAATATGTATACACTAGAAAATCAGCACTCCTGCTTACTGGTATGAACATCAACCCCGGAGCCAGTCGTTGAATGTAAAAGTGTCACTATCGTCTGCGATTTTCCCGTCAACAAAATAATCCAGGTAATCGACTAGACATAATTATTAAAGACAGGGAAGAAAATACTTGTAAGCTAATAGATGTAAGTGTTACCACTGATAAAAAAAAATCTATAAAGGAATCTGACAAATTAAGTAAATATAAAGACCTGGAAATCGAAATACAAAAGATGTGGTATCTTATTATTTTGCTACTGCCCCTGCCCCTTACCCTCCACAAGCTTTCAGTGAAACTCTAACGTCTTTTATCCTTCGCT
>NC_142944.1:55205608-55213108 GCF_046866305.1 Octopus bimaculoides
ATTATTCAACCACCACAAAACTTTCCTTAATCAAATTTGACCTGTGCCTCCAATGATGGTTTCACATGAATAATTTTACTCGTATATAATATACCGTTTGTTTTTCTTTCCCTCCCACAATCATTTCATCTGTATTTATATATTTCATATTTTATGTATATGTATGTGCGTGTGCACACGTATGTTTTTGTGTGTGCGTGTTTGTGAATTTCTATGTGTGTGTGTGAGTTTATGTGTATGTTTGTGCGTGTATGTGTTTCAGAAATGGGAAATATATAATTTGCATGTTTTTTTGTTTGTTTTTTTATCTTTGCATTCGACTGAGATTTTTCTCTCTTTTTTATCTACGCGAGGCTCCTCACTCGAGATAAGTCAACTCTATACTAGAAAGATCTTAAAATATTTAATATTTTTCAAATTTTCTTTTATATTTCATAATTTTGTCACGGGATTTGTTTCCTTTGTGTTTTCTTTTGTTTTTAATAGTTTTTTTTTTTCTCGTTTATTGTGTGCATATTTCACCCCTCCGCGACCATTCTCTAGTAAATACATACAACAACGCTCGTGCTCATAGAAACGCTTGTACCCACCACACAAATCACAAATGTTTATGCGTATGCATACCTATATGTACATGCGTGCATACGTTTTTGCAAATGTATATATATATATATATATATATATATATATATATATATATGTGTGTGTGTGTGTGTGTGTGTGTGTGTGTGAATATAAATATGTATGTGTGTGTATGTGTGTGTGTGCGAATATAAATAAATATATATATATATATATATATATATATATATATACATGTATATATACACACACACGTATTTGTGAATGAGTATATATATAAATTTTATAGACTATTGTTTAGTGAATGAAACTTTTGAAAATAACTTCTACACTGATCTGTTCAAGGGACATATATGAAAATTATGCTTTCAATGATGTTTAATATACTAAGTAGTAATATCATATATATTGATTCGTACAAATATTAGTCTTACATAGAGCAACACATAAATAGAGATATTTGTGCAGCGGTCAAAATGTTCATCTGTGTATTATTGTTTCTCTTTTATTTTCAACTCTTTTTTTTTGGGGGGGGGGTTACTTGTTTTGGCAGACCCTAATAAAACTCACACACAAACATATATACAAATACGTATGTATTTTGTTGCAACACAGACATTGAATACTTCAGTTTGAACAACTGTATGATTATTTGGTATAACAATCACGTACTCACCTTCTCATTCTTTAACCCCTCACCTGTTTTCTGATTATCATGGCAAGTAGCAGAATAAAATATAAAAACGTGGGTCTCTTAGAGCCAGCTCTTAGGCACTTCCTCTAAAACACGAAGGCGCGAAAGCCATTTGATGAGCATGGATGGCTGAGGCGCAGCGTGATATTAAAGTCACATTTCGGTCTTTGATGGATGAACAAAATGCTACTCAATTTTAAATGCATGTCCGATTGGACAATCCATACCGATCTACCTACGGCATGTGGTGTATAGTCGAATTGGTAGGTTGGAGGGGTCCTGATTAGTTTGGATCAAATTAAAAATTTCGATACGCGTTGCCCATTTCTACTTGTTGCTAATGTTCAGGGCAGCTGGTTTCGGTCCGTCCCCAGGGCTTGAATTACTTCTATGTAAAGTGGAATAAATTCAGGGGTCACAAAGTGGACACCGGCCGGGATCAGTTCTTCAGGAAGTTTCTCTCTTCTGTTGTGTATGTACTGACTTTCGACCCATTACTAAGAAAATTTAGATTATTGATGAGTGCTCCGCTCCAACTAGGACTAGGAAGAGTAGTGTTGGCGTATGTGCATGATATTAATTTAGTAATGTCAAATACTACAGAAATCAAGTATGTTGTACGTAAATGTCCGTATATTTTTGCAGCAAAATGTGCCTGCTAAAAGCTACCAAACCAAATTCAAGCACGCAATAGGCCTTTAATTTTACATTTCATTATCAAAGTTGTATTTCTTTAATTATCTATATCAGGAATTCCTCTCGTACTACACAATCATCGAAGTGCTGTTGTAGTCTTGAATGAGCTTTAAAAAAATTCTTCTTGCAAGGATCCTTGGATCCCATCCTGTCCAGGAGATTTTTTGTTTGGAATTTCTTAACTTGCTTTTATTGTTTTTCTGTGCTATTCTTTGACATCTCTGTTTTGTTTCATAAGATAACTTATCCTCAACTTCCTCAACAAGATAACTTATCCTCAACTTCAATTCGCATCTTTCTTAAGCCCTTTTCCATCCATCATAAATTTAGTCACAGCTGTGTGAATTTTTCAGAATTCGGGGCATCTATTCTGACCTGAGTAATATCACCTTCCAATCTTCTCTTCCACAAGAATTATTTGCATTTCTCCTTTTCCGGTTGCTTAATACCTATTAGCTTACCAACCAGAAAACCTGCAGTGTTGATCTAATTTTCTAAGGCCGTTGGTTGGTGATAGCATCAGTTTCTATATATCACATGGCATGGTTTACTTTTGCTGTTTCACCTACAGTACGATTTGCTTCTATATTCCAAAGATTCAACGGCGTCTTATTGAATGATGTCATTGTCATATGATTTGTTATTTTTGGAGTTGTTGCTATTGTTAATGTGCGTCTTCTTTTTGTTCGCTACCTACTGTAGCCTTGTGTGAGCGACAACCAGCAACCTAGAGCAGGCATTGTAGTGCCACTTTATTATTTAATACGAGTTCCGGTCCCGTAAGCTTTTCATTCTTGGCACAAGTATTAACAGAGACTAGAGGAAAAACGTTTCCAGAACATATTACAAATAGTAAAACTTATATAGTGTGAGCTGTATTGGTTAGTGGTATTTTCTAGATTTGTAAACTAGATTCTCCGGGACTTTTCAGTGACGTCATTGTTTCCTTCATTACTCTTAGTCATCCGGTCACAACTAGCATTGGTCCTGTAATCAGTTGGCACATATTACTTATTTCAATTTCTAGGCTTTTATAATTAGCGTATCTCTCATATCCCTTGGCGGGTACATTTTTTACCCAATAATATTTTTATATCTGACTAAACCCGTCTTATTTTTAGTGTCTTTAACAATAACATCTGGTGGTTGTCATGAATTATGCTATCAATATGTTATGTTCTAAAGAAGGCTTTCCAATGATCGAAATGACCAACTTTGTTGTGCCAAGCGTTATATTTTGAAGGAGTCAAAACGAAGCACCCGCATACAATACGGTCAGTTGTTTCGCCATGGGCATCAAAGACTTTTCACTTAGATCCTGCTCCTTCTTGGGGGACTTAGTTGGGACTGGGCAATAAGAAAGAATTCCTCTGTTCCTGCCTTCAATCCTGAATTGCAGGGTCACTGAGGAGTTTTAGATTGGTCTACATCAGTTTCTTGCGTACGCTATGGTTGACTATGGTGAGTTTTTTTACTGCTAGCTGTCTTCCAAAATTATAGGTTTCTGCATTTCTATTTATCCAATTCATTTTCTTTCATGCCTTTTCTTGGAATTTAGTCAGCTTAGCTAGTGTTTTCCGTTTTTGTTATGTGTAACTCTGATCTATATTTGTCAGCTTCTGTGAAGGATAGTCGACTACATCGAGCCTAGTTCACGAATGGTACTTACTTTATCGACCCCGGAAAGATAAAATGTAATGTCGAGCGCGATGGAATTTGAATTCAAAACGTAAAACCAGAAGAAATGCCGCTAAGCATTTTATCTGTTTCTGCCAAGTCACTGCATTAATGATAATAATAATAATAATAATAATAATAATAATAATGATAATAATAATAATAATAATAATAATAATAATAATAATAATAATAATAATAATAATAATAATAATAATCAAAATAACAACAACAACAACAATAGTAATAATAATAATAATAATAATAATAATAATAATAATAATAATAATAATAATAATAATAATAATAATAATAATAATAAAATTTGTCTTAAAATATGAAAGCAAGAAAGCATCTTACTCAGTAACAAAACAGGCAAAGGAATATCTAAGTGAATTACAATTGCAACAAATTCAAGAATTAGGCGAACTAGAAACACCTGCAGAAAAAGCTAAGCGCTTGAAAACCCGTGCTAAAATTGCTGCCTTAGCTATTATGACTGAAAAATGGAATGGAAAACCTCTCAATGGCAAATACCCAAAGAGAGCGAATAATGCAGATATTGACAAAGCCCTTACCCACCAATGGTTAATGGCCTCTGGCTTGAAATCAGAAACAGAGGGGTTTATCATAGCAGCCTAAGATCAATGCCTACCTACAAAGAACTACCAGGCCAACATATTAAAGAACGGCAGCTCCCATTATGTCGTATATGCCAACAACAAAATGAGACCATCGATCATGTTGTCTCCATGTGCAGTCTGCTTGCGCCTACGGAGTATCTCAACAGACATGATAGAGCTGCACAATATATTCACTGGGTAATATGCAAAAACCTGGACTTGCCCCATGATAAAAACTGGTGGGAACACAAACCACCCCCAGTACTTGAAAATGATCACATTGCACTCCTCTGGAACTTCACCATTCAAACTGACAGAAAGATAGACGCAAATAGGCCAGACATCATACTGAAAGACTTCAGACAAAAAGCATGCCTCCTCATTGATATGACTGTCCCAATCGATATAAACGTATCTGTCAAGACCTACCAAAAACTGAGCAAATATAAAGATCTTGAAATAGAAATTAGCAAAATGTGGAATCTGAAGACGAAAACAATACCTATTGTCATAGGTGCCCTGGGAATGACAGCGAAACGGGCTGATTATTACCTAGCTCAGATACCAGGAAACCCCAAAATGGCTGAAGTTCAAAAGATAGTGCTCATGGGAACTGCCCATATCCTACGTAAAATACTGTCTATGTGATCTCAAATTTTAAAGCAAACAGATAATTTTCTTATGGTTTGTTAAATATTCACTAGAACAAAACTGTACAAATCCAAATATATGGCACCCTAGGCATAACACCTACATGAACTTCTAACTTGTTGTCTCTTGAGGTCTCTGGGTGAGACTTGGATCCAACTTGTACAAATGCAAAACAAAAGTCAAACATAAAATAATAATAAATTAGACCAAAGCCAGCCATACAAATATTTAGGAGTCAATGAACTAGATAGGATACAACACACACAAATGAAAGAGAAAATAAAGAAAGAATACTATAGACAAGTTAGATCAATACTAAAATCAGAGCTCAATGCTAAAAACAAGATAATAGGTATTAACACTTTAGCTGTCCCAGTTATAAGTTACAGCTACAATATCCTTAACTGGACACTAAACGAACTATGTAAAATAGACAGGAAAACAAGAAAAATAATGACATGATATAGGATGCACCACCCAAAATCTGACATAGAAAGGCTATATATACAACGCACAGAAGGTGGCAGGGGACTTATACAGCTGGAAAACTATTATAAAATAACCACCATAGGACTGCAAAAATACCTACTTCAGAAGCAAGGAAAACTAATACAAATAGCCACAAAACACGAGCAAAACAAAAAACTGTTTTCAGTATTTAATGAAGCCGACAAATACAAACAAGAAATCAATGTACCTAATAAATACGAAGACGAAGAAAAACCAACAAAAGCTATAAAACAAATGAAATCCAAACTAAAACTAGAACAGCAATGGACCATGATAAAACGATGGCAAGAAAAGCCCCTACATGGTAAATACTGAGCTAAACTAAATGCAAAAGAAATAGACAAAGAAAAATCCCAGCAATGGTTGAGAAGCTCAGGACTCAAAGCAGAGACTGAAGGATTTTTAGTTGCTACACTATACCAAAGCCTGCCCACCAGAAATTACCAGAACCATATAATGAAAAGAAACATAACAAGCAACTGTAGAATATGTGGAGATGGACAAGAAACAATAAATCATATTATCTCTGGCTGCCCAGTCCTGGCTAAGTAGGGATATATTCACAGACACGACAGAGCTGGGACCTATATACACTGGAAGCTATGCCAACACTATGGAATAACAACAGAAAAAAGATGGTATAAACACACACCAGAAAAGGTCACAGAAAACGAGAAAGCAACCATGCTGTGGGATATGCCAATACACACAGATAGAGAAATTAAGGCAAATAGACCAGATATAGTTGTCAAAGATCATGAAGTGAAAAAGAATGCTTTCTAATTGATGTATCAATACCAGCAGATGACAACGTTTCCCTAAAAGAAATGGAAAAACTTTCAAAATACAAAGACCTGGAAATAGAGCTAACTCGAATGTAGAATCTAAAAACAGAAGCAATTCCTATCATAGTAGGTGCCTTAGGTATAATTCAAAAATATTCAGACAAATACATAACAAAAACACCAGGACTTACAAATATATATAACATACAGAAAATTGCACTACTGGGTACTGCACACATTCTACGCAAAACACTTTCAATACAGTAACCATAAGAGCATCACAGCAAACCACAGCACATACCCAAGGCGCACAAAGCTGCGCTCGGTAGTGAAGTGAAAGTACGTTATAAAAATAAAACTACAGAACAATAATAATTATGATAATAATAATAATAATAATAATAATAATAATAATAATAATAATAATAATAATAATAATAATAATAATAATAATAATAACACCTGCAGAAAAAGCTAAGCGCTTGAAAACCCGTGCTAAAATTGCTGCCTTAGCTATTATGACTGAAAAATGGCATGGAAAACCTCTCAATGGAAAATACCCAAAGAGAACGAATAATGCAGATATTAACAAAGCCCTTACCCACCAACGGTTAATGGCCTCTGGCTTGAAATCAGAAACAGAGGGGTTTATCATAGCAGCCCAAGATCAATGCCTACCTACAAAGAACTACCAGGCCAACATATTAAAGAACGGCAGCTCCCCATTATGTCGTATATGCCAACAACAAAATGAAACCATCGATCATGTTGTCTCCATGTGCAGTCTGCTTGCGCCTACAGAGTATCTCAACAGGCATGATAGAGCTGCACAATATATTCACTGGGTAATATGCAAAAACCTGGACTTGCCCCATGATAAAAACTGGTGGGAACACAAACCACCCCCAGTACTTGAAAATGATCACATTGCACTCCTCTGGAACTTCACCATTCAAACTGACAGAAAGATAGACGCAAATAGGCCAGACATCATACTGAAAGACTTCAGACAAAAATCATGCCTCCTCATTGATATGACTGTCCCAATCGATATAAACGTATCTGTCAAGACCTACCAAAAACTGAGCAAATATAAAGATCTTGAAATAGAAATTAGCAAAATGTGGAATCTGAAGACGAAAACAATACCTATTGTCATAGGTGCCCTGGGAATGACAGCGAAACGGGCTGATTACTACCTAGATCAGATTCCAGGAAACCCCAAAATGGCTGAAGTTCAAAAGATAGTGCTCATGGGAACTGCCCATATCCTACGTAAAAT
>NC_142944.1:55215608-55253108 GCF_046866305.1 Octopus bimaculoides
CATTATTCTACGATGCTGGGCAGTGTGAATATTCACTCGCAGGACGATCTGTTGGATTGACATCCGGCTTGTTTTGTCAGCTTTACATCTAGCACAACCTTCAACCGGAACACTGCTCAGCAACACTGAGCACAGCACTTTTCCCGGCTTTGACAATAGTCTTATTCGCCTCTAAGTAGAAACTGTACCAGTGAAATTTGAACTAGTTGAAGTAGTTACAAGAACCATTTGAAGTAGTTACAAGAACCATTTGAAGTAGTTACAAGTTTCACATATCTGGGAAGCATAGTGACAAACAACGGAGATGCAGAGACAGATTTAAGCTGCAGAATTGGCAAGGCAACAGCAGTATTTAGAAGATGATAACACTTAGGTATAGCAATAGCATGAGTATAGAGCTGAAGATTCCTCTGTACAACACAACAATGCTGTCAATAGCGATCTATGCATGAAACCTGGAAGATGGCAGAAAAAATCGCCCACCAATTCGAGATATTTCATCAGTGGTGCCTCAGAAAGGTCTTAAGAATCACTGATCGAGACAGTGAGAAATGAAACTATTCTCGAAACAGAAACAGTAAGGCTCCTGCATGCAATTGTAACCGAACGACGAATGAGGATGACTGGACGCATACTAAGACTGCCAAGGGAGAGGCTTGCCAAAACAGCCATGGGCTGGATACCGCTGGAAGGTAAGAGAAAAAGAATCTGGCCAAGACATGGCATAGTACCTTCAAAGAAGGCCTACGCATACCGAACGTCACCTGATACAAAGCTTACCGGTTGGCCAGAGACAGATAATTGGTGATCACTGATTGCTCGATGTGCCGGTCAAAGACACCAACGGACCTGACGAAGAAGAAGAAGAAGAAGAAGAAGAAGAAGAAGAAGAAGAAGAAGAAGAAGAAGAAGAAGAAGAAGAAGAAGAAGAAGAAGAAGAAGAAGAAGAAGAAGAAGAAGAAGTAGAAGAAGAAGAAGAAGAAGAAGAAGAAGAAGAAGTAGAAGGTACATACATACATGCATACATATACAAACATATAAGCATATATAGAGGCATATATGTATGAATGTATGCATGTATTTGTTTATATGTCGTGATGAAAACACTATAGTACCGAAGATCTAATTCCTTTTATTAGGAAGTTGCTTCATATGTTTGTATGAGTGTATTGCAGCTTGTTTGGAATAGTTAATTTTTAAAATCTATCGACAACGTCTGTGGAATATAAATCCTTCATTGTTTCATATTTCGGAAATTTGTGAATCTGTATTTTTTCCCAACTGACATCTTTAAAACACAAAAATATATAAATTTCTTGTGATCTATAATAATTTACATAGATACACTAACACGTAAATCTCTAAACGATTAATTTTAATTATTAAGCTATAGACACCGGGGAGACGTAGCATCACCCAAAATATTCCAAGAAATCTCTGAAGAAAATAACGAAGTACGCAGTATCTACACAAGAATAGCTGAAGAAAAAGAATTTTTCCAGCTCTCTGTTACGCAAACAATTAAGAATACAGCGTTCACGATGCAGACTAACATACTGATGTAATTATTAATGTTTTCTTCAAAAGAAATGTCTTTTCGCTTTTCACACGAGAATTTATATTTGCAATAAAATGGTGAAGCCATTGCTTTTTCTTTAAGAACCACCTGCTATATAACAACGTTTGGAAGCTAATTGATACTAAGAAATATATACATAATCTGGCCTAGGTCTATAGATTGTATTGTCATCCAGTTGTCCCACCATACTATGCCCAAAAATTTAAGAGAGACCTAGAAAATGTTTCAGTATTAAAATGAAACCGCAAGATCAATTAAAATAGATCTCAAATTAATGCATCAACACTGATTCTAGAGATAAGTACATAATATAGAAAATGAAATATATCATGGTTTATAGTTATTTCAAGGATGCAAATATATTCATGTGCTTACACATAGCACAAAATAAGTATACAATAGAATGAAACACAGATCAACAACATTTATTCTAGAAAATTACTATTTTTAAATTTCACAACGTGAGATATTCAGCAACAGTACCTTGTAGTAAAGATTGTTTGCCAACATAACAGGCAGTCCTGATTTAGGACGAATGTTGCTGTAATTTAACCCCAGAAGACATTGTCTCCGGCTGGCTATACGACATTATCTGTGTCCTTATACTTTTGAATAAGTATAAGGACACAGACCGTGTCGTATAGCCAGCTGGAGACAATGTCTTCTGGAGTTAAATTACAGCAACATTCGTCCTAAATCAGGACTGCCTGTTATGTTGGCAAACAATCTTTACTACAACATTTATTCTATTAAGTCACAATACTGCGCAATGCAGAAGGAAATACAACTGAAGAACTATGGGCAATCAGCATACCACACATAAAATTAATTACGAATCATACATAAAAATAATCAAATGAACATAAAATTAACTTCAGCTAGGATTATAGAAAAGTGCACCACCTTAACTTATAAAAAGATATTGATAAAATCTTTAAAAAATAAATAAAAGTTTCTTATAATAAAAGCATAGCATGTCAATCTGGTAAAAGTTACTGAAGATCAATTTGATATCGAAAATCTGTTGCAACAAACGTGAAAGTTGCTCGACTCCAACTGTTATGTTAGCCATGCATGCACGATATTCTCTTGCTAACTCGCCATTGATATGAAAGTTGAAAATATACACTGCTCCAAGAAGCACAAAAGAAAGCTAGATATAAAATTATTAATGCACGTCGAAATACTATAGAATGTCTAAGAAAAAACAACTAATGAAAGCAAGACACTTAAGAGAGCTGAATGCTAAAATACACAAACAACATATTGTTACTAGCTGAGACTAGATACTCCAATTCCAGCATGCGTCTGTATGAGTATATGAGTCAGCCGTAATTTAACACTCCGTTGAATCTTTGTTCTCATTTTCACTGCGAACAGAATTACGACTAAAATATAAAATAAGTTAAACTTAAGTTTTTATTTGGGCGTAGCGTGGCCAAGTGGTAAGAAGCTTGCTTCCCATCCACATAGTTCTGGGATCAGTCCCACTGCGTGGCACCTTGGGCAAGTGTTTTCTACAATAGCTTCGGGCCGACCAAAGCCTTCTGAGATGATTTGATAAACGGAAAGAATCCCGTGGTATTTAAAGGTATATATTTCTATCTGTGTGTGTATCTGTCCCTCCACCATCACTTGACAACCGATGTTGGTGTATTTATACCTCCATAACAGGTATACAAAGAATAAGTCCTGGGGTCAATTTGTTCGACTATAGGCGAAGCTTCCGCATGCCGCACTCAAATTACTTAAACAAGTAAAATAATAAAATAAAAAATAGGTCTTCCCAAACCCTTAATAATTAAACTTTTATAAAAATTGACAACAAATTGCGTACCTAATAGAGTGTGAAACCAACAGAGAAGAGAAAAGTAATGAAAATATTATTATATGTAAAACCAATCTGGCCGGTGCTAGGAGGTGCAGGACGCAATTAGAGAATTGTTAGTGGGGCCCTCTACTCAACAAAAGCTAAAGATCGAGATTTTAAGCTTTGTGTAGTAAGCCAGTCCCTGCCCAAAAAGCGTGAGGCACTTGCGGCTCCTTCATTAGCCACAATGATATAATATAGTAATGATATATTAATAGCTCATCATATCGTCCTCTCCTTGAGCGTCTGCGCGGGGTCTTCTGTTAGCGCAGTGTCCAGTTCGGATAAATCAGTCTAATTGGCTTAAAACCTGTCTTGAAACCATCATATTCGCTATTATTGGAAAAGACAAATTTATCATTTAAAATATACAACATATTTATGATATCAACAAATTCGCAATATTTAAGAAAGATAACACCGCATAATTTAATCGTGATTAATATGTATATGGACGTGAACGTTTAATGTTTGACATGCACATAACTCACTGTTGTTCATGTTGTTAGAGGAGAGGAGTGCGTTTACGTGCAAGAGAATGTGAGCATATATTTGTATAAAGTTTTATGCATATGTATTTTGTGCATAATGACATATGTGTATGCATATATATGTATGTGTGTCTGTGAGAGAGAGAGTGTATATATATATATATATATATATATATATATATATATATATATATATATATATATATGTGTGTGTGTGTGTGTGTGTGTGTGTGTGTGTGTGTGTGTGTATGTATATATGTATATATATATATATATATATATATATATATATATATATATATATATATATATATATATATATATATATATATATATATATATATATATATATATATATGTATGTATGTATATTATATACCGGCACTTATGCAGATAAACAAAATAGATATAACAGCTTCGGTGTTCGATAAGCAAAATAAATATATATGTATACACGTATTTAGAAAGAAAGCAAGGGCTTAAGATTTTGAAATGATGAATATTTAAGTATAAATGTATACATATTTATATATTTATTGATCAAATCAACTCAAAGGTGTTTTATTTAATTTATTTCTCCGCTTTATTTCGTCCATATACGCTCATCTGGATTCTTCTTATAGCCACACTTTACGTCGCATAATTGCTCCAGCGTAAAGTCATCTAGTCTAAATTCGAATATCATTTCAGCGCTACGAAGTGTTTCCTATACTGAGAATTTCTGGATCTCATCTGTTGACTACATATATATATATATATATATATACATATATACTGGCACTCCGTCGCATACGACGAGGGAGGTTCCAGAGTTGATCGGATCAACGGAAGAGCTTGCTTGTGAAATTAACATGTAAGCGGCTGAGCACTCCACAGACACGCGTACCCCTGCACATACTTCTCAGGGAGATTCAGCGTTACACAGAGTTTGACATGGCTGCCCCTTGAAATACAGGTACTACTCATTTTTACCAGCTGAGTGAACAGGAGTACTGTGTCATAAAGTGTCTTGCTCAAGGACACAACACGCCACCGGGAATCATTCATTTACATATGGATGAGAAACAAGAAATGAAGAAAATGAAGAAAAAAGGAAATATGAAGAAAAGAAAAAGAAGGAAAGGAGAAATTGACATACAGACTTCAGTTTATTCAAAGATATTGAAAACAATATATGAAATTCTTATCCCTACAGCCGTTTCCATATCCAATTGATTCAATTAGAGAAATTAAATTAAATCAAAAATTTTCATATTGGTTAACTGGTTAATTGGGTATTTCATCAGGGGAGAATTTCTAGGAAGGAGTTACATTCCAACGTATTTTTCGACCCTTGATAGACTCAAATGTGTGCGTTTTGGTAAGGTATGCATTAACAAAAAAACATCGTAAGTATATACACACATATAAACAAATGTGTGCGTGTGTATTTGTAATCCATAATAGTTGTAGTTAGGGTGAAGTAGATATTATATATATATATAAAAGAGACCACTAAGTGGACTGCTAATGTGCTAGAAGAAGATCACCGAATAGCTCTCAAAGAAAAAAAATAGCGAAGCAAAAACATACAGGCGAGACTAGTGAAAATTATAGAAATAAATACAAAGTTATCCGTAGACCAGGTTTCGAAATCAATACTTTCTTACCGAAAATATCTGTTTCTCTTCAGTACGGACTGCCAAAGAAATATAATTCCCAGAATCATGTACTAGTTGTTCCCAACGAGTAAAGAAAGTATTGATTTCGAAATCTGGTCTACGGATAACTTTGTATTTATTTCTGTAATTTTCACTAGTCTCGCCCGTATGTGTTTGCTTCGCTAATTTTTTTTCTTTGAGAGCTATTCGGTGATCTTCTACCACATCAGCAGTCCAATTAGTGGTCTCTTTTATATATACATATATAATAATCCATTTGAGATCTCAGGTAATTTTTTTCTAAATCTCCTGATTCTTTTAATTATATATATATATATATATATACAGAGAGAGAGAGAGAGAGAGGGAGAGATTGAAAGAGAGAAGGAGAGAGAAATAAGTAGAGAGAGAGAGAGAGAGAGAGAGAAACAGAGAGGAAAAGAGAGTGGTAAGATTCATCATGCAAATGTGCGTGCTTTTGTTAAAATATGGAAGTCAACAAAACATATGACGTGTCAAAAACTGCTAATTAATTATCATGTTATAGTATTGCGTCATCCATATGTGTGTGCAATTTATGGTCAATACAACTATGTAAAGAAAGGAAAACTTAAATGCAACCAAATACAATTGATAACATTTTATATATAAAAACTAAAATTACTAAAGTTATAAATTAGTTATAGAATCAATGAGTTTTAGATCTATCTTGATTTAATAAATTATATTATAAAATATCAACTACATATTCATAAGAAACGTACATAATCGAATTTATAGCAAACCACAATGATATAGTTACGTTTGTAGAAAACTTAATATACATCTTTACCATTTAATTAATATTTTATCTCAATATTATGTCTAAGTCTTTTAAATGTTTATATTTAGAGATGCTAGTTTCTTTCCTCTTTTCGCCCTTTCAAAGCCTAGCCAGGCACATGGGCCCGGTTTCCCGGTTTCTATGGCTTATGCCCCCCCCCACAGCTGGACGGGACACCAGTCCATCGCAGCGTTACTCAAGAGACAGGAAGAAAGAGTGAGAGAAAGTTGGGGCCAAAGTGTACAACAGGGGTCACCACCACCCCCTGCCGGAGCCTCGTGGAGCTTTAGGCGTTTTCGCTCAATAAACATACACAACGCCTGGTCTGGAAATCGAAACCACGATCCTCCGACTGCGAGTCCGCTGCCCTAACCACTGGGCCATTGCGCCTCCACATAGATGCTGGTATGATAAGAAAAACGTGAAGCATCAAGAGGTTCAAACAGCAAGTAGTTTTAACATGTTCTCTTATCGTTTTCTTTATTCTTTCTTTTATTTGTTTCAGTCATTTGACTGCGGCCATGCTGGAGTACCGTCTTTTAGTCGAACAAATCAACCCCAGGACTTATTCTATCAGTATCTTATGCCGAATCGCTAATTTACGGAGACGTAAACCGTGAACACAGACACACAAACATACACACACAGGCACACAGATATATGTATATATATATATATATATATATATATATATATATATATATATATATATATACGACGGGGTTCTTTCAGTTTCCATTTACCCAATCCACTGACAAGACTTTGGTCGGCCCAAGGCCATAGTAGAAGACACTTGCCCAAGGTGCCACACAGTGGGACTGAACCTGGAACCATATTGTTGGTAAGCAAGCTACTTACAACACAACCATGCCTGCACCTAATTAATTTCTAATAATAATATATCCGATGGCATACATATACATATATCTATGTGTGTGGGGGTTGCTGATGGTGTGTATGGCTGTGTCGTAAGAAGCTTGCCTCCCAACCACATGGTTTCGGGTTCAATCCCACTGTGTTGCACCTTAGGCAAGTGTTTTCTACTATAGCCTCGGGCCGACCAAAGCCTTGTGAGTGGATTTAGTAGACGGAAACTGAAAGAAGCCCGTCGTATATATATATGTATGCATATATATATATGTATGTATGCATTTGTTATTTGTCTGTGTTTGTCTCTCCACCATCACTTGACAACCGATGTTGGTGTGTTTACATCTCCGTCACTTAGCGGTTCGGCAAAATAAGTAGTATGCTTACAAAGAATAAGTTCTAGGGTCGATCTGTTCGAATAAAGGCGGTTCTCCAGTATGGCCGCAGTCAAATGACTGAAACAAGTAAAAGAATAAAAGATTATACATGCACACACACACACACACACACACACACACACACACACACACACACACATGTATATATTTTTACTTAATATCTAATAAATCGTATAGTATACACCTGGTAGTTTGATGGTAAAGCACGTTCACCGGGAGATGCACCTAAACCAGTTCTACAGTATCCCATCCGCGATGGCTCGATGCTAGATGGGTTGAAATGATTGTAGTGATCAGTGAATAAAGATTCTTGTATCTTCCATCTTCCGTCTCATTATATTTTCTATGTGTGTGTATACATACATACATACATACATATATATATATATATATATATATATATATATATATATATATATATATATATATATATATATATATATACACATATATATGTATGCATACATACATACATATATATATATATATATATATATATATATATATATATATTTATATGTATGTATGTATATGTATGTATGTATGTATGTATATATACCTATATGTATATATATATATATATATATATACACATGGATATATGTGTGTATGTGCGTATATGTATATATATATATGTATATATATATATATATATATATATGTGTGTGTGTGTGTGTGTGTGTGTGTGTGTGTGTGTGTGTGTGTGTGTATATATATATATATATATATATATATATATTTGTCTGTGTATATATGTACACAGACAACACATACATATTAGCTAGCTGTTGAAACGACTGTCTAGAGCTACTCTTTGTTCATTTCACCATGCCTACCTGTCAAATTTCAACGTCTACAATTAGAGAAAATGTTGTCTCTGCGTACAATATCCAGATATGAAATAGTTCAAAGTGAGATGTACGTAGCATTTGTTTCCATTTTTGATTAATATATTGTAGGTACATACAATGTTTGTCCTAAAATAATACATACAGTGTTTGTCTTAAAATAATTCTTAATTCAGTAGAGATTCTATTGTTACAGTTACTGATTTCTTATTAGTTAAACAATGCTAGCTGGTATTGTATAAGATATGGATACAGTGGCCAAGCCTGTGTGCAGAGAATTTCTTGATTAGTGCCATATTATTTACACACAAAAATTCTCATTGTCATTAATTTTATTATAAGCTATAACAGGGTTGCTTTTTTTTTTTTTAACTACGTGAATAATTCCCCATTTGGAATACAGTATTGGAATCAGTCGCTCTTATATTACTAAGGTGATTCTTAAAACAATTATCAATATTTCGCTTAGGCATATTATAGTAGTATGCTTAAGGAGCAGGCGTGGCTGTGTGGGAAGAAGCTTGCCTCCTAATCACATGGTTAAGAGCTGTGTGACAGGTAGGGTAAGTGTCTTTTATTATATACCCTCGGACTGGCCAATGCCTTCTGAGTGGATTTGGTGGATGGAAAGAAGCCTGAAAGAAGCCCATCGTATGTGTGCGTGTGTGTGTTAGCATCAGGAAGATATATCCTCCAGCTGGCTAACGAAACACAGTCTGTGTCCGATTAGTATTTGCAAGGGGAGGTCATGGCTCTCATCTCTAGCCTTACGTGATACACACAGAGTCGAGTTTCGGGGTGATTACCCATCCTAGCTAGTGATGAAAGGTTATTCCACTAGGAAATTACTAGGGGCTATAAACAACAGTAGCACTGTCCTATATAGGACGCCACACTTAGTTGGCAAATATATGTTACGATTCTGTGCCGCTACTGTTTATATCTCGCTCAGAGATTTAATATAAGCTACCTCTCTCTTTTACGAGATCAGCGACAGTTTGTCGCTAGAAAAGTATATAGTATACATATATATATTTGTCAGTAATAAATAACAATAATATCTACATATATCAATTCAATGCACAAGCGAAAGTGCTAGTTATTGTTTCATGCTTTTATGATACTTTAACTAAGCATGTTATCTCCTATCTTGGCAATTGTTCTTACTCAAATATCAAAATTAACGGAAATTTAGCAAGAAATAGCGGATACCATAGAAAATTAAAATATTACATTAACATTAAGAATATCTTCTATGTGAGTTCTGATGAAGCAGGTCTATGTTCATAAGTAATTCTAGCCTCCACCATACATTACATTTTGTGGTTTCTTATTTTGCTTGAAACACTAATTCCAATTAAATTTATTTGTCGGTTCCAATACTACATTGTAAGATATCATTCGAGGAAAAATGGCCGATTGGTTTGTGATCCAGATGAATACATAATAGCATCTCTTCACTGAAGTAAATTAGTCTATTAATACAAATTATAAAAGTTGTCAATCAGCCAAATAGAAAAATACCTTTAGTTTAGGGGGAAAAGAAATGTTTTAAGCTTGAAATAATCGAAATTACACAGCCACTCCACGATGACTACAAAACGCAAGTCAATGTTGCGGTAAGAAAAATAATACACTCACTAATGTTAGCTTTGATAAATAAAACTAAAATACATATCACGAATATAAATATATTTACATCGCTATGCTTAAGTTAAAATAACAGTAAAATACTTAATTTGAATACTACTGAAGCAATGTGTTACTTGTCTATGTTCGAGTCACAATCAATTATATTACATTGTTTCTACTTTAGTTGAACATATTCAAATACAAAATGACGAGAAAGGGTTAAATTATTTTTGAGACCAGAAACCAAAATTAATGGCAGTTGATAGAAGTATTAAGAGAGCTGACCTCAGTAACCTGAGAAAGAAGAGAAAAGGGCCAAGAATTTATGGAGTAAATTGATCATCTGAGAATCACTGTCGTAGAAATAGGGTGACAATGTGAGGTCAATGCTTTAAAGCCAAAAATCAATGAAAGTATTTTTAGCGTTAACTATGCGATTCAAAATATGAACCAAATCTGTCGACCCAAATTTTTAAGAATTTGTTCTTAAAAGGGCCAACGACATCAAACAATAAATATTTTGAGGATATAATGAACTTAACTTTTGATCTGTTTATTTTTCTTGATGGAAAGAAATATTTTTTCCATTATGAGGCTTAAATGTAATATACTTTATTTCACATTTATGAGTCTTCTGTTAATGTATTATTTTTGTTATTTATTTTCTTTAGACTTCTTTTGCGTCATTGTAGCTCATATTTTTTAACATACATTTATATATTTATAAATTAATATTCACTTTGAAAATAAACACTCGCACCGAACATATAATAGGGAAAGCGTTTCTAAAACAACACTGGGAAAAAAAAGGGAAACAAGAAGGATTTCCAAAACTTGTCAGTACATGCTATCATGATGATGCAAGGACATAGCCAAATTGCAAAATACACTTACTGTCGTATTTGTATACATTATATGCAGAAATATAAAATACTTGCTTAAGGTTTCATTGTGTGTGTGTATATACTTGTATATATATATATATATATATATATATATATATATATATATGTGTGTGTGTGTGTGTGTGTGTGTGTGTGTGTGTGTGTGTGTGTGTGTGAGTGTGTGTGTGTGTGTGTGAGTGTGAGTGTATGTACTCGTATATATATATATATATATATATATATACATATGTGTGTGTGTGTGTGTGTGCGTCTGTGCGTGTTTCTGTGTGTGTGTGCGTGTATATATATATATATATAGAGAGAGAGAGAGATAGATAGATAGATAGATAGATAGATAGATAGATAGATAGATAGATAGATAGATAGATAGATGGATGGATAGAATTACCCACATAAAAAACATACATTCATTTACACACACACACACATATATATATATATACGTATACACAGACACACACATATATATACATACATGCATACACACATTCATACATACATACATACATACATACATACATACATACATACCCACAGACAAACTGAGACAGAAAACTGAAATAGTCATTTTTGATTTTCGGACTGAATTACTAATAATAACTCAGAGTAAGTAATGTGAAGTTTCATTTCCTAAAGCGTATATATTTCGACATTATGCATTTAGCATTGAAATATTTCTTTTCTCTTGCACAATGGTGTATTTCCACACCCGTCTACACACGCGCGCACTCATATATAAATACTTACTCATATACACATGTATTTGTTTGTAAATGATTTTTTTTTCTTTTTCGTGTGTGAATATGTGTGAATGTTTTCTAGTCATCAGACATTTAATTGAACCTTTTTGCTCATAACATACGTGAATTAAGTGTAATCTGGCAGGGTGATGTTTTGTTGACCTCTTACACAACAAACCAAACAACAATCTGTCTTCGAGTATCACATGAAAAATGTAAATAGCAATAAAAAGCCAGTCATTACAAGAATACATCAGATTTTTCAATTATCATTTGCCTTCAATTATTCCAACCATTTGCCGCTATTTTTGTCATACCGCACACAAATATTTCTAGTAAATTTCTTTAGAGTTTTCGATCTCGTTAACTTTATTTCCTTTTTATGACGTTTTTATTGTTGTTACTTTGTTTACTTCAGCATCTTAAAATATCTACATCTTATCGTCGATATATATTTTTGTTTGCATATTTATGCACATGTACACACGCACCCACGCATACAGATATACATATATACATCTGAATATTTTTTCGCATTTAGAATTTACTCAGCTGCAAATATTCTTTCATTTTTTTTTCTTATGCCTCAAAAGTCTCTAAGCACTTAAACATATACATACACTTACATATACGAGCACATAAACGCATATTCATTTATCTGTCTCTGTCTCTCTGTCTCTCTGTGTTTCTCTCCCTCTCTCTCTCTATATATATATATATATGTATGTATGTATGTATATTTATATATATATATATATATATATATATATATATATATATATATATATATATATATATGTATGTATGTATGTATATTTATATATATATATATATATATATATATATATATATATATATGTATGTATGTATGTATGTATATTTATATATATATATATATATATATACATGTGTGTGTGTGTGTGTGTGTGTTTGCGTGTGTGTGTGTGTGTGTGTGTGCGTTTCTGTATGTGTGTATATATATATATATATATATATATATATATATAAATATAAACAATCTTACGTATACTTGTGTGAACGTGTGTATAACTCAATATGTACGTATGCACATATTGAGTTATACATTCATATGTGAATCTCTGTAGGTGTATATGTATTGTTGTACATGTATTATGCATTTGTCAATTTACTGGCAATTTTTACATTCTGGGTTGTACGTTCCTCTGTGTGTGTATGTGTGTGTGTGTGTGTGTGTGTGTGTGTGTGTGTGTGCGTGCGTGCGCGCGCGCGTGTGTGTTCGTCTGTGTGTGCCACTGAAATTATTCTCTTATCTTTCTCACCTTATATCTATCTGTGACTCTTTCCCATCCCGTGTCTTTTTTAAACGTTATATGCAGACACACACACACACGCACACACACAGATGCCCATACACATACACGCATAGATACATACATGCATATTTACCAACGCACATAAAGTGATACATAGCACACGTGTGTGTGTGTGTACAAAGGGAGGGAGAGGTAGATGAAGAGCAGCATGCAGCCAGAAGAGGAAGCAGAGTGATGCCTGTGTGAGTTATATCTGTATGTGTATATATGTTTGTGTCCTGTTACACAAATTACCAAAACTCACAGAAGTAACAACATAGATAGAATCGTTATTCGCCATTTCTCCGGGAGTCTTAACCACAAAACCCCACCATCCTCTTCCTGTTTTTCTTTTCTCTCCCCCCCCCCTTTCTCTCTCACTCTTTCTATATGTCTGTCTATTTGTTTGCGTGTTTTTATTTCCACTTTTTCGTTTTCATGTTCCCAATCTCGCCGTCAAATACTTAGCGTATTTTTGTCAGAAAAACGATGTAGTTTGAAAAGGAAATGTTTATATTTTTATTTACCAACCATTTATTCCTCTTCGAACTGTAGACATTACTACTATGGCAGCCAAGTGCAACGAACAATAAATAATAACAAGACAATAACAACAAAGAAATAAGACAAAAACAATATGACGATGACGATGACAATAAAGAGAGAGAGAGACAAAACTACTGCAGCCAAATCAAAATTATATATAAATAAAAGAACTAAAAATATTTTTAAAAGATGAATCGACGAATGAAATAAAACATTTAAATAAAATATTGATACATACGGAAAAAAAACCCATTTAAAAACAAGTAATAACCCACAATAAATGTTATAAAAAAAAACAACATAAGAGAAATCACAACTACAACATCAACAAAAACAAAACAGCATCAATATTTTTTTCTGTTCTTATTTAAAAAATATTTTTTTATCATTGAAATGTTATTGGTGTCGCCTGTTAAGTTATATATCTGTCAACCTCCGTCGCTTTTTACTTCGCGTGTCCCCTTTATAAACAAAACTCCACCTTCTACGGAAATGTCTCTCTCTGTCTATATTTCGGTTTGTCTCTCTTCTTCATCTATATATTTGTATATTTTTATATGTTGATATTTTTGCATATTTAAAAAAAGAAATAACGACGTTATCTACGTTTGTATTCGTGTCTACATTGTATGTAGTCATTTGTCCCCTGGCATGGTTTTCGCAATCATCCGTTTTTTAGTTACTAGCACGATCCCTCTGTGCAGTGTTCCCTCTGTGGCTGTGTGCTTTTATCCGCTAAATACACATACATACATACATACATACGTGTGTGTGTCCGCGCGACGGCGTCACATACTCTCATTTACATGATGATATTTTTATTGGTCTTACAGTGTTTCCGTTTCTCTTCAGAAATCCATCCTTCTCTTTTTTAGAGCAATGACTAACCACACATGATCTACTAACCATCCCTATCTATATTATCATTATTATCGAAGGTGGTGAGCTGGCAGAATCGTTAGCATGCCGGGCGAAATGCTTAACGGTATTTCTCCCGTTGCTACGTTCTGAGCTCAAATTCTGCCGTGGTCGACTCTGCATTTCATCCTTTCGGAATCGATGAATGAAATACCAGTTGAATACTGGCACCGATGTGACCGACTGTACCTATAGTAGAAATTATTATTATGATTATTATTATTCAGGTCACTGCCAGGAATTGAGCTCGGAATCTTGGGGTTAGTAACCCACGCTCTTAACCACTACGCCATATGCCCGTGGGCTAACGTGCCTACGTGCATATGGCGTAGTGGTTAAGTGCGCTGCCTACTAACCCCAAGATTCTGAGTTCGATTCCAAGCAGTGACCTGAACACTAATAATAATAACAATAATAATAACAACAACATCGAAAAATACCTTAGGACTGAGAACCCAGGTTCGAAATTTCCCCAAGAAACTTGAAGACGGCTGGAGCGTATATCAGCCGAAACGTTGTGTTAACAACAAACAAGATGAGGACAAATATCCGTCGAATGTAAATAATGTAAAAAGATGTAAATATTAAGCTTTTTGTAGAAAGGATTATTATTATTATTGTTGTTATAATTATGATTATTGTTGTTGTTGTTGGCATTATTATTATTATTATTTTTGTTGGTATTATTATTATTATTATTATTATTCAGTAGTTTTATTTTTATAACGTGCTTTCACTTCACTACCGAGCGCAGCTCTGTGCGCCTTGGGTATGTGCTGTGGTTTGCTGTGGTGCTCTTATGTTTACTGTATTGAAAGTGTTTTGCGTAGAATGTGTGAAGTACCCAGTAGTGCAATTTTCTGTATGTTATATATATTTGTAAGTCCTGGTGTTTTTGTTATGTATTTGTCTGAATATTTTTTTATTATACCTAAGGCACCTACTATGATAGGAATTGTTTCTGTTTTTAGATTCCACATTCGAGTTATCTCTATTTCCAGGTCTTTATTATTATTATTATTATTATTATTATTATTATTATTATTATTATTATTAAGGCGGCGAGCTGGCAGAATCGTTGGCGTGACAGGCAAAAACATTTACCGGATTTTCGTCCGTCCTTACGTTCTGAGTTCGAAAGACCGCCGAGGTCGACTTTGTCATTCCTGACTTGAAAAAATAAGCACCAGTTATGCAGTGGGGTCGATGTAATCGACTTACCCCTCCACCAAATATCAGGCCTTGTGTCTATAGTAGAAAGGATTATCAATATTAAGGCGAGTAGCTGGCAAGATCGTTAGCGCACCGGCAAATGCTCAGCAGTATTTTGTCTGTCTTTACTCTTTTAGTTCAAATTCCGCCGAGGTTGACTTTACTTTTAAATCGTTTCGTGGTGGATAAATCAACTACAAGTGAAACACTGGGATCGATGTAATCGACTTGTCCCCCGCCTCCAAAATTTCACACCTTGTGCCTTTAGTAGAAAATATTATTATAATTATAGTTGTGGTTGTTGTTGTTCCTGTTGTTGCTAGTCTTTCGTTCGTTCTAACGGAATGAACGCTTTTGTTTACTCAAAAGTCTTTTGCCTTTGATTTTGTCTCCAAATGTTGTTTATTGATTATTTTGTTACAAAACGGTTGTCGAAACCACCACCTTGCATACGTTACGGCTGGTCTTGCCGTTTGTGCCCCTTTAGGAGCTCAAATCCGAAGAGAAACTATTCTTTTGTTTCGAAAAAAATTAATTCCATAAACAAACATGGCGAAGACAGTGTTGCTGAAATACATGAAAGAGGAAGTAAGAGGTAGCTCTGATAGAGAGGAGCAAGACGCGGTAGTGCCCTTTTTTTTATACACAAATAAGAGGGAAGGCGAGGACCCACAAAGCTCAGCAGACCAAATTACCTCTAAAACAACGAACAGCAGCAGCAGAAGATCCAGTGACATCACAGCACAAAGAATTAATTTAAATTACTTAGTTGAAATCCTCGCGATAAATTGGACTATATTAAAGTCATCAATCAGCACTAGAAACAACAGGTCAACGAACACGTTTGCAATTTACTCTGCCAACGAATAACATTAGGAAAGCAGAAAAAAAAACAAAAGCAACTTCAATCATTCTATTGTGAATAACAACGATAAGAACAGCAAAAACAAAAATACATTCGCAGCTACAGCTTCGAAAAGCACAGAGCTATTTAAGATGGACATCCTCCGGAACGACATTTTTCTAGTTGGAGCAAGTAAATTGATAAGGCTGAACACAGCCATCCACAACACCCTCCTGAGTTGTTGGCAGAAGCCCCCCCCCCCCCCCCAAAAAAAAAGACTGTTATATATATAGGTGTTTCTTAGCACAAAGCGGCCGGAGACGTCTAGTCAGGTAGATGTGAAAGGTGTACTGAAAGACATAATGCCCGATATTCGACATGTCTTCAGGGCGAAACAGTTTGCGGGGTTTTCGGTGCTCTTCAAGTCTGAAGCTCTGGCCGCCAACTCAGTGGTTCCCTGTCGGAGCGACATATATATATATATATATATATATATATATATATATATATATATATATATAAGTACCCCACCCATCGTATTGAAGGAGGAAAATTGTGTGCATACAGATCGCAGAAATTCCACGTTGGAGGTAAATTTATAGTGAATAGTTTTGGAAAGGAAACGGGACCGTCGCGAAAATTGGTCTGGGATTATTCTGGTGATGCTACTATACATTAAACCAGACGCGAACTATAAGATCTCAGACTTCATTCACCTTCGAGGAAGGGACGAGCTACACTACAGTTGAGCGTATGTAGCGAGACAGGCCACAAGAACATTTTCTGTTCCCTACAGAAGACAAGGAGTCACGGAAGCCTCTTATTGCCCACACCGGGTTCGAAAAACCTCAATAATCAGACCAGCAACGAACATCAAAAAGCAGCTTCAGCACCGGAAACAATGGCATCATCAATAACAGGTACAGCAAAGTCAGTAAACGTCGCAAGATCACCAACATCAACAACACTAACAAGACCAACAACACCAACAACACTAACAACACGAACAACAGATGTACCACCACCACACCCTTGCACAGCCAAATAATAATAAAATTGACACACACAACATCCAGGGCTTTCCCAATGAAGCTCTCCCACTCACTCTCTCCGTTTACTCCAAACCCAAATACTTTCATAGACACACTCTGATTCCACAGACACAGATTCGTCTGAAACACGCAGTTAACATGAGGGAGAAGCTAGAAACAAATTAACAGAAAACAAAAAAACGAAAAGAAATCACAATAAAACATCATGTTCCACATCAATACAAGTACCTAAAAACAATAACTCGCTCATAGCAGCCATAGAAACACCACTGGCATCACCAATTTCTACATCACCGCCATCACAGCCAGGTCTTCCAACATGACCACCACTGCAACAACCCATGTAAACTCTCAACAACAATAACAATCCACACAAACACAAAATGTCGTAGTAGTGAGAAAGACCAACAAACAATTGATGGCCCTCGTAGCATGAAGGCCAGGCTGTTAGCCAAGAGGCTGGCATTTGTCGTCGATAAGCTGGCATTTTTCGCGCAAATACATGCTATCCCCAATAGGTATCTCGACAACAATCTTCCCCTCACTATATAGGAAGGGTAAGGGAGGAATCCGGCATGGATGGACCATCGTTCGTATGGTCCATCAATGATACCCACTCTCTTCCCCTCTGCATGTGCTAGCTCGGGAACTATTACTAAGGAAGTTACATCTTTCAAGGAGCATCCCGCGTGATCTAGTATGCGGAAGGTTCGTATCGGCTTATATAGTAATAGTGTCGAACAGCTCGGAAATCGAAGTGATCGGCATTGACTTAAGGGTGTACGAAGCAGTGACAGAAGCAAAGATTAATCATTACAACTCGGTGGGCCTGCAGCACGGTACCTGGAGAGGCAGGTCAATGCCAACCGAGCGCGTCGTAAGGCGCTTGACGGAAGGACCGGTTAAATTGCTCGGGGTCTGGTTTGGTCCGGATCTCCAAGCGGACAAGAACTGATGGGAGGTGTCGAGCAGGGTGGTCAGTCTCACCCAGAAATGAGTAGAAAGGAATCTATGCCTGAAGGATCGGGTAGTGAAGGGAATGCGTACATGACTTCCGTCATCTATTACCGCCTGACCGTTGTCCCCTGCCCTGCTTCGTGGTTGATTAAGCTGGATCGCTGGCTCTACCATTTTCTGTGAAAAAGGCGAGTTCCATTCATCAGACGCTCCATCTGATGTCAACAGCATATGGACAGCAAATGGTTGTTTGCTCTAAAAAGGGTAATTAGAGTATAATCAGTTAGGTTTAGTAAGGTATTAGTGATGGAAAGAAATAAAATAAAAGAGAGCTTAGAAACTTAGAAGAGGCGTTACAGAAAGGAATTGCAACCGACATGCTGGCCACGGGATTGGCTCTGGAACAATTCTTCAACGCTAAACACGATGATTGCATTGTCAGAGCCATGTTGCGTGTTTTAAGAAACGAGGTAACTAAAGCCGCTCGGTGGGCCCGAGTGGCATAGGCTCAACGTGACAGCAAATCCTTTATTCAGTCTTTGGTTGAACGAAATTGGGGACACGGTGCCCGAGCCCAAGGAGATGTGTTCGACATTTCAGCAGCACTTCACCCAATTGTTTGAGATGAATGGCAGTCCAGAACGCAGCACGGACTTCAATGCTTAATTCGATAGCATGCCACGACTTTCGGCAAGCGAGTGAAGTGTTGCTAAATGCCAATAACAGCTACGGAAATACGGGATACGATTATGGGTTTAACGGGGGTGGAGGAATCAGCTGGTTTGAATGGTCTGGTTTATGAGCTTTACTTTTATATGCCAGACTTGTTTGATTGCCTTTTAACAGATATCTGCCACAACTGGCAACAGAACGGGAGAATTCCCAATTCTGTAAGTTGAAAAGAAGTGGGACTGCTGAAAAAGGACCCAAACAAAGGAGATCAAGTAGAAACATTTTAGCCCATAACACTGCTGATCACAGACATCAAAATTTTGGACAAGGTGCTCGAAAAACTTTGGCGCTTCTAGTTGAAGAACTCAATGGTGATGCACAAACGTGATCCATCCCAAGCAGATCCATCCACAGCAACCTCCACTGCATACGATACATCATAGACAAGATGGGTAACCAAGCTGGCATGGGCTCTGATAATTTTGGATCAGTGTAAATACATCACCAATACTTCACGGCTGTTCTCACGGTGGCCGGTCTTGGGCCTGTTTTCGGTGGCTGGATCGCTGCAGTGTACGACATATGCACGGTAGTTCGGGTGAATGGTTATCTATCGGAATCATTCAGTATCATGCTGTCCTTTCTCGTCACTACTGCGGAGATTGGAGGCGTTGAGAGGCATCCCACACGAACTAGAATGTGGGAGAACTGTATTGGCATCTGCAGACAACTTCACAGTCAAAGTGTCGAATGGTAGACACATAGACCTAGTTGGTCCTGTTCTAAAAGAATAACAGGCGTTGACAGAAGCAAAAATTAACCAAGAAATGACTGTGGGCCTGCAGCTCTGCTCATAGAGATGTAGGTTCTTACCATACCACTTCGTGTCATCGGGCGTTCACAGTCCTCTGTCAGTCAGGCACTGACAGAGGCGGGGGTATTGTTTTCATTGGTGATGGTTTGTTTGTCTGTGGACAAGATATCCCAAGAACCGCTGGATGGATTCAAATGAAATTTTCAGGGAAGTTTGCCCTCGTGACTGGCACGAACACAGTAGATTTTGCGATCGACCCAGTATAGGACAAGGATTCTGGATTATTTGTTATATTTACTTTACATGAAGTATTACAATCTTACGTTGACTTTCAAGTCTTTCTCTGATTATCTTATGATTTCCATGTAAGTTACGGTGGCGTTGCTGTTTCCAAAGTTTTATTATCGATTCTCCTTTATTAATTTTACTCGCATCTCTGTCTTAGTAGAAACTGACAGATATAGAAATCAAACTACAAAATCAAACGGCAGTATTACCTTTCAGAAATTAAATAACACTAACATATTGAGTAACAATAATAAATTTAATTTATCCTCGACAATTTTTAGTTTTACCAATTTTGAATATATTGCTCCTGTTTAAAACTTCTTGCCTATTTCACAATTACATTTCTAGCTCTGCCTTGAAGGATGCTTTACTTCTTGGACTCACGTTTTTGTGCGCAACAATGTTGTTAAACCTCCATTAACAGCACTGTAAGCAGGTGCTTTCCGTTTTCTTTCACGCACAGATAAATATCTAGCTACAGACCTTAGTAGTCGTAAAGACACTATATCAGTGGATAGCCTAAAAAAGGCCTACATGGAGAAAACTTCCCTGTTCCCACTGCAGACGAGACACACAACATTACAAACTCGGTCCGTACACATGACTATCTATGGGATCGATCAGGTACCGAACATGGATTCTAGATTATTTTTCGGTTTTTGTTTTTTAAATAAATTTTGAGAGCGATCGGGTTCATTTTTAGTATACTCGTTTGTGAGAGCAGTCGAGTTTATTTCAGATATTCTCATTTTAAAAATCACCTCCGGCTAATCGTTAGGAGGACGCTGGTTTTGCCTTGGCAGAGATTTGCGCTCTCTGAGTGCTCTTGTTAATTATTATTCCATAATGTTATAAATGGAAAACTGCGATAGATTTTTTGACATTTCACTCAGAGAAAAACATTAATGTTGTTAAAAAAAAAGCATAAAGTGAATATACGTTTTCACTTGGAAGCCCTTAACAAAAAGTAACAGGTATGCAAAATATATTTCATCTAAACTCAAATTGTTGGGGAAAATCAGCGTTTGCTTTGTATAATGTTGAATATCTTGGAATGTGGCAGGAACAATATATTTAATTTGTGGAACTTCACGACAATGGTGATTTTAACTTCACGACAATGGTGAATCTAGATATTTCTGAAGGGTTTAAGCGTAATCGGTTGGTTTACAATTTATAAAAAAGTAAGTGCAATTAAAACGGAAAGTAAATACTCGGGTATTTTACAAACGTTCAAACATAATTTTTAAAACTCAGCAAAATACCGAAAGATAAATAAGGCGCAAGGAAATTACATGAACATTTCTTAAAGTTGAGTCACGCTATTTTAGCAGGCCTTTGGAAGTCACGAAAGCTGCGTGCTACCTAAAAAATAACTCACAAAAGATACTATGAAATGTGTGTGGTTTTAAAATGAAAAATTATATTAATTCCGGTTCTTGTTATCGCTTATTTGAACTCAGTCTAAATGCAACTGATACCTACATAAATAATCTCCAATCTTCATCCAACTCCAAAACGATTAGAATATAGTAGGGGAAAAAACAATTGCATGGGTCTCAAACGATTTCAGGTCTTGCTGATTGCGAATAAGCCCTCGTAACAGTTCAAGCATCAGAACTCGAAAGATGTGGCTCACTAATGCATATCATCATCATCATCATCATTATCATCATCATCATCATCCTCATCATCATCATCATCATCATCATCATCATCATCATCATTTATAAATATATGATAATCATAAGTATATATATACACATAGGATATTTATATATTTAGGAGTGTGAGCACATGTATATGCACAAACAGCACATGGGCACGTAAACACACAGACACACGTACGCATATTCACGCAGACGGAATCTTAAAGATGATAAATTCATTGGAATATGATCGGGTTACTTAAAATTTTGAACTTAAAGTAAGAAACGAATGTCAATAAGTTACATGCAATTTTGTCAGTCCGAAAATATACATATACATATATATAATAATATTAGGGACAAAATCCAAAATTACAGGTAAAAAACTCAATTAAAATCAATTTATAAAAAATTAAAATTAAATTGAGCCTTATAGATAAAGTATATATAAAATATATAGTTTTAGGGAAAATAACCAATTTTCAAGAACTCATCGATGAAAATCCACTATCACATATAGAAAAATTAATAATTAAAATTAATAATTAATAATTAATATATATACATATATATATATATATATATATATATATATATATATATATATATATATATATATATATATATATATATATATATATTTATATATATATATATATATATATATATATATATATCTATATATATATATATGTATATATATATATGTATATATATATATATATATATATATATATATATATATATATATATATATATATATACATATATATATATATATATATATATATATATATATATATATATATATATATATATATATATATATATATATATATATATATATATATATATATATATATATATGTATATACAATTGCAGCATGGAAGATGTTTATAAGCCATTTAAGAAACACACAAAAACCGTTAGATTCACTCCCAAAATTCCGTGCTGCATCACGTGATGCAGCACGGAATATTGTCAGTGAACAGGTCGCGGTCTCAAAGCGACGAAAATATTTTGACAAATTAAATTTAAATCTTACGGTTTTTCTGTGTTTCTTAAATGGCTTATGAATACCTTCCACTCTGGAATTGTTTTCGTTCTAGCACACGATCTCAGATCAGGTCACTTGCTATGCATGTGCATCCCTCTCTTTCCCTCTCTGTATACTCTTACTCTTTACTCTTATACTTGTTTCAGTCATTTGACTACGGTCATGCTGTAGCACCGCCTTTAGTCGAGAAAATTGACCCCAGAACTTATTCTTTGTAAGCCTAGTACTTATTCTATCGGTCTCTTTTTGCCGAACCGCTAAGTTACGGGGACGTAAACACACCAGCATCGGCTGTCAAACAATGGTGGGGGGAAAAACACAGACACATAAACACACACACATATATATATACATATATACGACGGGCTTCTTTCAGTTTCTGTCTACCAAATCCACAGACAAGGCTTTGGTCGGCCCAAGGCTATAGTAGAAGACACTTGCCCAAGGTGCCACGCAGTGGGACTGACACCAGAACCATGTGGTTGGTAAGCAAGCTACTTACCACACAGCAACTCCTGCGCCTATATATATATATATATATATATTTATGTATGCATGTATATAATATATATATTATATACATATAAGCCTACATGCAAACGTATGTGTGAATATATTCTCTGGTTTATATCGTATAATAACCACTGGCTTGTCAGGAACAATGTGAGGTTTGTCGTTTAGAGTTATATAGAGAACGAAGTCATCAAGCTCATATCATGATTGTCTTTTTATAACTGCGTAAACAATAAGCCATAGGTAGTTTCTCATTAACGATTGGGCTAGGAAAATACATACACTGCCGGGTTTATAGTTACAACTTGATGTTTGTATGTACGTATGCATGTACGCGCGCGCGCACACACACACATCTATCTATCTTTCCATCTCTCTCTCTCTTTCTCTCTCTCTCTCTCTCTCCCTCTCTCTCTCTCTCTCTCTCTCTCTCTCTCTCTATATATATATATATATATATATATATATATAAGCACTCACAATTATGACGTATAACTATTAAATGAATAAATGTTTATTATACGGCTAACTATTTTCAACAACACCTGCAATTTTCTGACTTCATGTTATTGCAAATCACTCCAAGAAGATAGAAGTGGGTTTGGAATCTTATTTAAACCGCTGGATTATGTTTTATTTTCTTGCTTACTTTTTCACTTTTGCTTCTACATACATTTCTTTGTTCATTTACATTTTACTTTTGCCTAATTAGGAGTCATTAGTTTAAATAGATATTTTTTTACCAGCTCGAAATATTCTGAGTATTAGATAACATAGAGCTGTAGCCATGATATTTCTTAATGTTTTCTTGTTTTGCTCTTGTCTTCTTTCTTTTCTTTTATTTACTTATTCATTTCTCGCTTATACTCTTTAGAGTGATAGCTTATCTTTTTACACATATTAGAGAGAAAGCTGGTCCAAAATTTTATACTTACATATACATTCATACATACATATAATCAGGCATGCACACATACACATGCATATTCACACATACATATATATATACACACACACAATCTTTATTTATTTAGTCATATGTGTGATCAAATTTTTCTTTACAATAAACTAAGAAATAAACAAAGGAAAAGTTAGATAAAGCATACAATTTGGAAGAAAAAAATTAAATCATGGTATCTGAACAAAGTGCATACCATCCTGAAAAATAATAATATAAGGGGTATATCACATTGACAAAACATGCATCTATGCCACTCTGATGCATATGAAAATCTTCATTTTTCTTTCTTTTTTCCAGTGTATCTCAGTAATCTTCAACTAAGTCACAATACAACATTTATGAGAATAAATGTATTTTTATGTCGATCATATCAACTCTATATTTAACTGAAAAAATGTAAAATCAATCTTGATACCCCGATATTCAAATTCAAATGCTTTTAACTAGGTACTGCATGCTATTTTGTGAGTCCCACTAATAGGTGAGGAGAAAAAATTAAATGGAAACCTTTAGCTTTTTATTAGAAACTAAAAATTGCTTAGCTGATTACTGTGTGATCCCTGTCGGTGAGCTATATTTATATATCAATTTCTTTTGAAATGTACTCAAACATTCTCATGGAGTGATTGAAATAATGGTTATCTATAAACACTTTTGCCAGCTCGGTTTCATTTTGTTTCATAGATGAAATTTGGGGTCGTTTACGTAGCTCACATCAGATAATATATATGTGAGTGCTCTAAACAACGCCACAATTTTCATCGATGATGTATTCACGTACAAGATGTGAACTACCTAAGCGGCAAAAACTTTACCACAGAAGAAAACGTAAGCTTGTAATTGGTGCACCAGCTAGAACAAAACTTCTGAGAATGAGTCTATTGCGAGAGCGCATTATTCTCATAAAACGACCGTGAGTATCTTGTCTTAACGAACCTATCTTTTGTGCCATGTTGCTATGGAAGGGTAGCTACGTAAAAGCTTTTAGTATTACTATGAGAAGAAAGTTGAAAAATGCAATGATAACATTGACCATAGTTCTATTAAATCAGGAATATCTGTGTTAAACAACAGCGAGGACAATCTGCTTTTGTGATTTTCCACCGTGTGATATTTAATGACAACTAAGCATACTTGACTCGAAATATGCCAGCTAAATCGATCGTCCATAACTTCATACACAAATTATTAAACTAAGTCCTTGGTTTGGCTGTTTTCAGCACTTGTTTGTCAGTAATGTAGAGTGTTTAGTATCTATAATGAAATTCGAATCATCGACTCTCGAAGCTTCGTTAATGTATTAAATTTCAAGAGTCAAGATTAAAATTGAATTTATTTGTAATCTTATAGGCAATGCGCTAATTAGTTTACCTCTTAGAAAATTTACGAGGCACACCAAAGATATGAATTAACTGTGTCAGAATATGTTTCAGGCTTTTTCGGAATATATTTTGCAGAATAACTTCAAAAGGATTCGTGTTAAGAAGTTACAATTTACGATTTCAGTATATTACAAAAAATGTTTACTTCGGATATGTTGAAGAAAATTCGACATAGTTATATGTTGCATATGCACTCTTAATTACTATTTAAAAATCAACATGAACATATAAATAATTTCAGCTAACAAGTACCAAGAATTAAGGAGTGAAATCTCATTAATATTGATCAACCATGATCGAACAAACATAAAAATATTCTATATTTGCTCTTACATATCTTACATTTAAAATCATATTATCTAATATATCCTGTCGCGCGTAAAATTACACGATGTGATTTCATCCTTATGTCAGTTGTCATTTATTTTCTACATTCAAATATCATCGAGAAGCTCCCTAGAATTATGACGCCAAAATTGCATTGAATCCATGAATAGAAACTTCAACGACAACCTCTAGGGTGTCTTGTCATTCTCGTTTCCAACAAAACACGATCGCTGACATATCAAGAGATTTGATATCCCTAATAAGAACTCACCAATCTCTTCTACCCAGACATACAACTCCTCTCTCGGTCTTTTCAACTGTGCTATTCCCATTTCCAAGTAGAGCTAGTTGTTTCTATGCCATATCCATTTGGGTACATCTGCCTCACTTGTTTGTCTGTCATGCGTCAACCAACTTTTGTTTCACAAGGCTTGCAATAATACGTCTAGTCAATACTCCTCAGATTGTCGGTTGTCTATAATCCCTATGCTGCTCATACTTTGCATAAATTTGTCTATTTGTATCAATACAGATGTAACATTGAAGTATAAATCACACTGGGTTTACTGTTTCGGGGGACAGGAAAAGATATAGCGGGCAAAATGTTAGTTATTTTGGAACCGTACATTTTAAAGTTTAAATCCCGCCAAAGTAGCTATTCATTCTTCTAAGGTTTGTAAAATTCCAGTCTCTGACAGCGGCCTCGTGAAGATGTTGAAAGATTAACTGTATTTCTTCATGATTTTAAAATTTCCACTTCGACTTTCGTCACACTTGTAAAATAATCTGTCACCTCCGATCCGTATTATTTTCCTACTATCCCGAAATCCATCCAGCACATATCACGATACAACTAGCCGTGTAGTAAGCAGTGCTATCTCAGAATAAACGCCTCATTTGAGGCAGCAGAAAATTACTTTCCTATTAAGTTTTATGTTTATATTAAGTTGGTTTAATATTTGTCATGAATTTACGACATTGTTGGTCATACAATACTCCCATAGCAGAACCAGAATACATGCCAAAATAACAGTGAGATTTCTTCTGCTTTCATCCCATATCCAGCTTACTGAGGTGCGACTAAACGACTGTTTAGTGTATGTATACACACACACACACGCACACACACACACATATATATATATATATATATATATATATATATATATATATATATATATATATATATATATATATATGTATGTATGTATGTATGTATGTATGTATGTATGTACGTATGCATATATATGCATGTATAGAAACTAATGTAGAGAAACAATGAGGAAACGTAAAAGGTCAACATAAAAAATGAAATGCAATTTAAGGCAAAATGATGCTGACTACCTCAATTTTAGATACAAAAAGAAGTAATTTCATGAAATACCGAAAATGCAGATATATAGAGAAATGCATATCATTTTGCCGGGGCTCTATGGACCCTATATCAAGATTCTAGAAGCGACAGATTTAGGGTGTGCTAGTATGTCAGAAGAAGAACGAAACGTCTCATGAACGGTGCAACAGAATGATTTTGCATATGTGGCTCAGAAAGGAATTTAACTTTGACTCTGCTGTATTTATTTCCAATAATGAAGTCAATATCACTCTAAATTCCGCTCAAGCACATTTTTGTTCGAGCATGACGGTGATGTTTTGTGTGTGGGGGAGAGGGGAAATATTTCCATTCGTCTTCTTACCCAACACACTCCGGATTTTTTGTTCAAAGATGTCTGCTGGAGCAACGAATACACAAAAGATCTCTGAATGCTCCAACTGCTCTCATTGTGGACATAACGAATAGCAGTAATGGCAGCAACAACAATCGACAAGCTGAACAAAATATCACATAAGTAAAAGAACAATAATAACAAGAAGCGTTTCGATTTTGTTTTCAAAATGGATGTGTTGTTCTGCTTATCTCAGTTTGCTGCTTTTCATCCAGAAATATCAATTTTATATTTTTGATATGTCTTGCAGATGAACAAGTCGCCTTTGACTCGCGTCTGCTGTTGCTGCTGGACCCGAGAGCGAGAGAAGATGAGGTGTTTGTGGTGGGAGAAGCATTAACGGTCATAGTCCTGTTGTGGTTTGTATTATTCATAGTCGTCAAAGGCGGTGGGCTGGCAAAACGCTGAACGTCCTGATTGCAAGTTCCACTAATATCGACTTTGCCTTCTATCCTTTCGGGGTAGATGAAGTAAGTACCAGTTGAAAAGCAATGGGGTTGATGCAATCGACTTACTCCCTTCCCCGGAAGCCAGTGAATGCAGTAGCTGCAATGTTGTTGATGATATCAGTGGAAGAGGTGTTAGATTTACCACTTGTTGTTCTAATAGCAACGAAGACGTTGTTGTTTTAGTTCAAGCTGATCATCATGCACTTGTTGTTTTAGTTACTGTTGCTGTATTTTTATCACCTTGGGATAAACAACTTGGGAAAACCTTGCTCTTGCAACTGTTGCTGCTATTTTGGGGGGCCTTTTCTCTTTATTTTCCTTCCCGCTACTATTGGTGATATCTTTATTGGCACTAAATATTATTTTTTGTTATCATCATTTAGCTTTGTTTAGACGTCATGGCAAAGACATTGTTAAGTGTCAATTGTAACCGCAAAAGCGCTTGACTTTGTAAAAGAGAAAACAGCTCTTATTTTTATCTGCAGCACTCTTTAAAATCATACTTACACGCTTGTTTTGTTGCATAAAATGTTGTAAAACGAATAAGGATGATTTCATTTGTTTTTTATTACAAATGCATAGATTTGAAAAAGTTCAAAGTTCATCGTGTTCTTTCATTAAATATATAGACGTAGAAGAAGCAGATGCACTCCTCTTCACAATAGTTGAAGGATCCAGCAAACGGTTACCAAAAAGGGGAACAAAATAAGTAGATAAATTTAAGGTAATCTTGAAACGCCTCAAGGGAGTGTATGTTCCTGTTCTAAAGTAAAAACTATAATAATGATCTCTGCTTAATAATAGCCGATATAAAAGGTCGTTGGCTCGTTGGTTGGTTTGTTGATTAATTCTTTTAGTCACGTTTTACATCACACTCAGCGAGAGAGAGAGAGAGAGAGAGAGAGAGAGAGAGAGAGAGAGAGAGAGAGAGAGAGAGAGAGAGAGAGAGCAAACGAGAGACGCAGAAAAAGTTAATATGTGAAGAGTAGGAAGAGTGCATATGCGAGAATTGGTGACAGGCATAAGTAAAGGAATGAATGCTACAAACTCACACACACAAACACACACACATACATATAGGCACGCACGAACGCACATTTACAGAGAAAGTATCACACATAAAGACAGACAGGGAAAGAAATGACACAGAAGTTATTGATGGAAAGTTATGCAAATGACAAAATATGTCTTATTACCTGCGCCTTAGCGGTGGCGAGGATACGGTTTTTCAGTCGTGTTTGTTTGTTTGTTTCTTTCTTTCTTTGTCACAAGAAAATATCACAAGAACCGCTGGATAGATTCAGATGAAACTTTCAGGAATGTTTGGCCTCCTTACTGGCACGAACTGATTAGATTTTGGGATCGATCCGGTACCGGACAAAGACTCTGGATTATTTTTACCGGCTTTTTTACGTAATTTTTGAGAGCGGTCGGGTTCATTTTAGTATTCTCGTTTGTGAGAGCAGTCGAGTTTATTTCAGATATTCTCATTTTAAAAATCATCTCTGGCTAATCGTTGAGAGGACGTTGGTGTTGCCTTGGCGAAGGATTGCGCTCTCTGAGTGCTCTTGCTTAATTTTATTTCAAGGTCATAAATAGTTTTCCTTTGAAAATTAGCATTCATTTGATCATTTTGTGCTATCAACAAGAAATTTGATAAATGTTAAATTATAATAAGTATATGTATGCGTTAATTCCTGGTATATTATAGCGGATGCTAAAAATGTACCCTCCAGTGTTACCCGTCATATGACTAGTAATAGCAACAACAGCCACTGTAGTAGTAGTAGTAGTAGTAGTAGTAGTAGTAGTAGTAGTAGTAGTAGTAGTAGTAGTAGTAGCAGCAGCAGCAACAGCAGCAGCAGCAACAGCAACAACAATAATAATAGTAATAATGATAATAATCCTGATGCAGTAGCAGGCAGTGGCTCTCATGGCTTCTGATCTTAATTGATTGGAAGTGTTATCAGGTACATTGTTTTGTCTTGCTATAAAAGATGGGCTACAGCAAATATTCTGCTCAATAGCACAGATTTGCTTGTCAGTCGTTTTACTTTAACCAGTTGAGTATGTCCCTTAGTGGAATGTCATAATGGAGTTAGAACGGAGAGCTACAAATACCTGAAGGTAATTGAAGGTGACGGAATCAAACATTCAGTGATGAAGGAAAGGATCAGAAGAGAATGTTACCGCAGGGTGAGAGCAATACTGAAGACATATGTGCATCTCTGATGACGAGCAAAAGTAGTGGGGGAGCATCATAGCCATGTGTTGAGAGGAATTATTTAGAGTTTGAATAATTCACCTCTGGAAACATGGGTGTTTCGTTCAACATCCTTAAATACCCTTATTCAAGGACCATTTGAGCGGGCCCCACCTGCAAGGTCATGCGCTGTTTTTCTTGTAATGAGATTACCATATCGCGCTCATATGGTTGTGATGCATGTGAGTGGTGTACCCTTATCAGACGGGTTGTCATGACGTGTATAGTTTACCTCAGTGTCACTTTGATGGAATTCTCTGTTCTCACACTCAATAATAATAATAATAATAATAATAATAATAATAATAATAATAATAATAATAATAATAATAATAATAATAATAATAATAATAATAAAATAATAGTAATAATGCTCAATGAAGCACAGTAGGATTATAAAATCTTTGATGAAAATATAAATTATCTCATGCCATTTACATGGATGATTTAAAGCTATTTGCAAAAAATGACCAACAACTACAGAACTTACTAGCGATTGTTAAACAATCCGGTGATGACATCAGGATGCAATTTGACCTCAGTAAATGTGCAAAAGCAAACTTTATCAGACGAAAAATCAGAGAAACACCCAACATTAAACTTGACCAGCATAATGTCATAAAGAGTTAGAACCAGCGAGAGCTACAGATACCTAGGGGTATTTGAAGGTGATGGGACAAAATATTCACTGATGAGGTAAAGGATCAGAAGAGAATGTTATCGCAGGGTGAGAGCAATACTCACGGCAGAACTGAGTGCAAGAAACAGGGTCAAAGTGATCAATACTTTAGCCATACCAGTCGTGACTTACAGTTTCAATATCTTTAACTGGTCAATTACTGAAATACGTAATCTTGACAGAAAAATACGAAAATTGTTGACAAAATTCACCGCTCTAAGGCAAATGCAGAACGACTTAATCTTCCAAGAAAAGAGGCCCTATCGGTAAGCACACATAACTTCAGTGTTATGAACAGATCCATTTCTGAGAGAAAGATAGTTGGAGCAAAAGTCTGAAAGCTGAGGACAATGCACCGTATGCATCACCCCAAAACAAACATAGACCGAATATACTATCTGAGTAAATAAAGCGGTCGTGTATTAATACAATCTTAATTCTTATAAAAAATTGCAACCATTTTCTGCCAATCTGCAAAACTCTAACATCTGTATGTCTAAAGCCAGTCCTAAAACGCGAAAATATATCCTGAAGAAACGTAGCTAGAAGAACTAATACCGAAACAAAATGTGTCCCCCAACTGATATAGCAAATCAAAATTTAAAATACATAGCCAAACTAATACCCAAACAAAATGCGTCCCCCAACTGATATAGCAAATCAAATTTTAAAATATATAGCCAAACTAACCAGCTTCCAATATATTTAGGAGAAATTAGAAAAAAAACCCACATTGTAGTAAATACCTGAAAATCACCAGGTACCCTGACATAGATGAAGCATGTATCCATCAATGGCTGATATAATCTTGTCTCAAATCAGAAAACGAGGGGTGTATCATTGCTGCACTGGGTCAGTCCCTTCCAACTGTTCTGAAAATTGAAAATCCAGAATCAATCGACGACATTGTCTCTGGATGGAGCCGTCTGACTCACAGAATACATGTTAAGATATGAAATGAGGGCATATCAGTACATGCACTGGGCAATATGCAGTACATGCAATCTCCAGCGAAGAGAGCACAAGTATCTGGACTGATCGGGAAATACAGGCTAACATATCTGATATCATTGCGAAAAATTATGTTTAAATGATTTGTCTTTGCATCGATGCTGCTGCCTCAACTGACAAAAACACATCTATGAAAGCGTTTGATACACCGAGCACACGTAAGGACTTAGACATACAATTTAGAAGAATCAAGAACATTACCTATTTTTATTGGAGCATTTGAAATGATATCAGAATGAGGAAACAAATATGCAGACCAAATTCCAGGCAACACCAAAATAATAATTGCAAAATATCATACATAAGGGTGTTTCGCATATTTTAATTTAATTCCTCTCTATATGGAATTCAGATTTATTTTTCCCCACAGTTACCAGTTATTTAAATTGCAATGCACATCACTAGTTCCTTTGAAAGGGCCAGGTACCGCTTGCCAAACGATCCATTTTCTGTCAGCACCCGTTGCATGGAGGACAGTGCAAGTCGTGGCTGAGGATGCACAGGCATGCGCTGCAGCTGCAACATCTCCAGCGATACTTTAATTCAAAGCAGGTGTGGTCGTCGTTGGTTGAACGCGCTTTTCCGCAGCTCGTCTCCTTGTCGGAGCTACGGTCCTGAATCAGGTGTAGACCGAGACAAGATGGTTGGTACCAGAGTGTTCAAGCGCTCACAGCCCTCGGCCGGTCGGACGATGTGATCGGTGGTAGTTCCACCTTGGAGTTCTATAGGGAATTAATGGAGGACAAGAGCGACAACGTACTAGGAGAGGTCCTGGGAGTCGAGCGGCATCAACTGGTGATCTCATGTCAAGATAAACAGCGCATTATTTTTAATTATTATTATTATCATCATCATCATCATCATTATTATTATTATCATTCAGTAGTTTTATTATTATTATTATTATTATTATTATTATTATTATTATTATTATTATTATTATTATTATTATTATTCAGTAGTTTTATTTCTATAACGTGCTTTCACTTCACTACCGAGCGCAGCTCTGTGCGCCTTGGGTATGTGCTGTGGTTTGCTGTGGTGCTCTTATGTTTACTGTATTGAAAGTGTTTTGCGTAGGATGTGTGCAGTACCCAGTAGTGCAATTTTCTGTATGTTATATATATTTGTAAGTCCCGGTGTTTTTGTTATGTATTTGTCTGAATATTTTTTTATACCTAAGGCACCTACTATGATAGGAATTGTTTCTGTTTTTAGATTCCACATTCGAGTTACCTCTATTTCCAGGTCTTTGTATTTTGAAAGTTTTTCCATTTCTTTTAGGGAAATGTTGTTATCTGCTGGTATTGATACATCAATTAGAAAGCATTTTTTTTTACTTCATGATCTTTGACAACTATATCTGGTCTATTTGCCTTAATTTCTCTATCTGTGTGTATTGGCATATCCCAGAGTATGGTTGCTTTCTCGTTCTCTGCGACCTTTTCTGGCGTGTGTTTATACCATCTTTTTCTGTTGTTATTCCATAGTGTTGGCATAACTTCCAGTGTATATAGGTCCCAGCTCTGTCGTGTTTGTGAATATATTCCTTCTTAGCCAGGACTGGAGAGCCAGAGATAATATGATTTATTGTTTCTTGTCGATCTCCACATATTCTACAGTTACTTCTTATGTTTCTTTTCATTATATGTTTTTTGATAATTTCTGTTGGGGAGGCTTTGGTCTTGTGCAGCAATTAAAAATCCTTCAGTCTCTGCTTTGAGTCCTGAGCTTCTAGATCCTTGCTGAGATTTTTCTCTGTCTATTTCTTTTGCATTTAGTTTAGCCCAGTATTTACCATGTAGGGGCTTTTCTTGCCATCGTTTTATCATGGTCCGTTGCTGTTCCAGTTTTAGTTTGAATTTCATTTGTTTTATAGCTTTTGTTGTTTATTCTTCTTCTATGTCAGATTTTGGGTGGTGCATCCTATATCCTGTCATTATTTTTCTTGTTTTCCTGTCTATTTTAGATAGTTTGTTTAGTGTCCAGTTAAGGATGTTGTAGCTGTAGCTTATAACTGGGACAGCTAAAGTGTTGATTCCCATTATCTTGTTTTTAGCATTGAGTTCTGTTTTTAGTATTGATCTGACTCGTCTATAGTACTCTTTCTTTATTTTTTCTTTCATTTGTGTATGTTATATCCTATCTTGTTCATTGACTCCTAAATACTTGTATGGTTGGCTTTCGTCTAGTTGTCTTATTTCATTGGCTTTGTCTAGTGTTATATTGCTACTTTTAACTAATTTTCCTCTTTTCAGGGTTGCTTTGGCTCATTTTTCTAATCCGAATTTCATATCTATTTCCTTGGTAAAGCCGTGTACTGTCTTTAGTAGTGCTTCTAGCTCTTTGTCGTTTTTAGCATATAATTTTAGGTTATCCATATATAGAAGGTGGCTGACTGTTTTTCCGTAGCATTTGTAACCGCATCCAGTTCTATTTAGCAATTCAGTTAAAGGTGTGAGTCCCAGGCAGAACAGGAGTGGAGAGAGCGTGTCTCCCTGGAATATTGCTCTTCCAATGGGGATGGTTTTCGTTTTCACAAGTCCCTCTTTTGTTTGGAGCTGTAGCACTGTCTGCCATTTGTTCATTGAGTGCTCTATGTATTTTATAATAATTGGTACCACCTTGTTTATGGCTAGTGTTTCCAGAATCCACGTGTGGGGAACACTGTCGAAAGCCATTTGGTTGTCCACCCAGGCCATACTGAGGCCTTTCTTCTTTCTGCGGCTGTCTTCAGTTATGGCTTTATTGATCAATAATTGATCTTTACAGCCGTATGAGCCCTTGCAGCATCCCTTCTGATCTTCTGGAAACAGGTTGTTATTTTCCAGGTGCTTACTCAATAGTATTATTATTATTATTATTATTATTCAGTAGTTTTATTATTATAACGTGCTTTCACTTCACTACCGATCGCAGCTCTGTGCGCCTTGGGTATGTGCTGTGGTTTGCTGTGGTGCTCTTATGTTTACTGTATTGAAAGTGCTTTGCGTAGAATGTGTGCAGTACCCAGTAGTGCAATTTTCTGTATGTTATATATATTTGTAAGTCCTGCTATTTTTATTATGTATTTGTCTGAATATTTTTTTATTATACCTAAGGCACCTACTATGATAGGAATTGTTTCTGTTTTTAGATTCCACATTCGAGTTACCTCTATTTCCAGGTCTTTGTATTTTGAAAGTTTTTCCATTTCTTTTAGAGAAACGTTGTTATCTGCTGGTATTGATACATCAATTAGAAAGCATTTTTTTTCTTCATGATCTTTGACAACTATATCCCTGTCTATTTGCCTTAATTTCTCTATCTGTGTGTATTGGCATATCCCAGAGTATGGTTGCTTTCTTGTTTTCTGTGACCTTTTCTGGCGTGTGTTTATACCATCTTTTTTCTGTTGTTATTCCATAATGTTGGCATAGCTTCCATTGTATATAGGTCCCAGCTCTGTCGTGTCTGTGAATATATTCCTTCTTAGCCAGGACTGGGCAGCCAGAGATAATATGATTTATTGTTTCTTGTCGATCTCCACATATTCTACAGTTACTTGTTATATTTCTTTTCATTATGTGTTTTTGGTAATTTCTGTTGGGGAAGCTTTGGTCTTGTGCAGCAATTAAAAATCCTTCAGTCTCTGCTTTGAGTCCTGAGCTTCTCAGCCATTGCTGGGATTTTTCTCTGTCTATTTCTTTCGCATTTAGTTTAGCCCAGTATTTACCATGTAGGGGCTTTTCTTGCCATCGTTTTATCATGGTCCGTTGCTGTTCTAGTTTTAGTTTGGATTTCATTTGCTTTATAGCTTTTGTTGTTTCTTCTTCTTCTTCTTCTTCGTATTTGTTAGGTAGATTGATTCCTTGTTTGTATTTGTCAGCTTCCTTAAATACTGAAAACAGTTTTTTGTTTTGCTCGTGTTTTGTGGCTATTTGTATTAGTTTCCCTTGCTTCTGGAGTAGGTATTTTTGCAGTCCTATGGTGGTTATTTTATAATAGTTTTCTAGCTGTATAAGACCCCTGCCACCTTCTGTGCGTTGTATATATAGCCTTTTTATGTCAGATTTTGGGTGGTGCATCCTATATCCTGTCATTATTTTTCTTGTTTTCCTGTCTATTTTACATAGTTCGTTTAGTGTCCAGTTAAGGATGTTGTAGCTGTAGCTTATAACTGGGACAGCGAAAGTGTTGATACCCATTATCTTGTTTTTAGCATTGAGCTCTGTTTTTAGTATTGATCTAACTCGTCTATAGTACTCTTTCTTTATTTTTTCTTTCATTTGTGTATGTTGTATCCTATCTAGTTCATTGACTCCTAAATACTTATATGGTTGGCTTTTGTCTAGTTCTCTTATTTCATTGGCTTTATCTAGTGTTATATTGCTACTTTTAACTAATTTTCCTCTTTTCAGGGTTGGTTTGGCACATTTTTCTAATCCGAATTTCATTTCTATTTCCTTGGTAAAGCCGTGTAATGTCTGTAGTAGTGTTTCTAGCTCTTTGTCGTTTTTATTATTATTATTATTATTATTATTATTATTATTATTATTATTATTATTATTATTATCATCATCATCATCATCATCATCATCATCATCATCATTATCATTATTATTATTATTATTATTATTATTGTTCAGTAGTTTTATTTTTATAACGTACTTTCACTTCACTACCGAGCGCAGCTCTGTGCGCCTTGGATATGTGCTGTGGTTTGCTGTGGTGCTTTTATGTGTAGTGTATTGAAAGTGTTTTGCGTAGAATGTGTGCAGTACCCAGTAGTGCAATTTTCTGTATGTTACATATATTTGTAAGTCCTGGTATTTTTGTTACGTATTTGTCTGAGTATTTTTTTATTATACCTAAGGCACCTACTATGATAGGAATTGTTTCTGTTTTTAGACTCCACATTCGAGTTATCTCTATTTCCAGGTCTTTGTATTTTGAAAGTTTTTCCATTTCTTTTCGAGAAACGTTGTCATCTGCTGGTATTGATACATCAATTAGAAAGCATTTTTTTCCTTCATGATCTTTGACAACTATATCTGGTCTATTTGCCT